>NW_007826051.1:0-809 GCF_000696425.1 Galeopterus variegatus
AATTACTATACTGTTAAAACATTGAATTCTAAAGAAGTACCAAAGAGGTCACTGTGCAAGTTGTTTTGCAATTATGGCATATAGAAATAAAATTTTAGTATTTGAAATATATCATCTTCTAACCCTCTTTTTAACTGCCCTCTAAGTGGCAACCCCTTCATCATTTTAAGTAGGTATTCAACATGAAATATAAAAATTCACATTTTATTGATCAAGACAAGTAAAACAAGCTTTTATTTATTTTATTTGAGAAATGAATGTTAAACTATTTCTGTCAGTTTAATGGAGAAGGTTATTTCTTTTTTAGTGTCATTCAAACAAGAATTTTTCTTCTTAGATATTTGTACTTGTTAAGTGTCAGATGAACTTTAAATATCAACCCATGAAAAAAGAATCCCGACTTTGGGATCATGATAAGATTAACATTGCATGGAAAATGCCTGCACTACAGGTGGCGGGTGGAACACAGTTGAGGAAGGTAGATAAGAGGGTTTTTGCTAGTTGGATGACTTTCATTTACTTACCAAAACTAGAAATTAACTTCAGAATATATTTATATGTTACACAAAATATTTATACCATAAATATTAAATTCAATAGATAGTATCCATTTCTGAAGCAATGCAAAAAATGTCTAATTTCTAAACAAATAAAAAATATTTGTACAAAAAATTCAATTAACCGAATAAATAGAGGGGGAAAAAGAGTCAACAAGGTTGCATTCTCATTATGAGAGAAAGAGAAAGGAGAGAGGGTATGAATTTTAGTATCAGTTTGTCAATTTCTACAAAAAAAAATAGGTGTCTGGG
>NW_007826052.1:0-809 GCF_000696425.1 Galeopterus variegatus
AAAGTAAACATGTCAAGGATAGAGAGACCTAATGGGAGGGTGGGGAGTCTTTCTGAAAAGTGGGCTAAGAAACAAGTTTAGTCAACCTACCTAATTACTGTGACATATAGAAGGCATCTGATACTCAGAAGTTTTTTAAAAAATCAAGTTGTACATTTTGTAAATTCCTCTAAAAATTAATAGGTAGGATCGCACAGCAGAAAGCTCATCCAATGAAGGGGAAGCTGAGGAATAGGACAAAGTCACACAGTTAACTAGAGTTAAGACACAAATTAGGATCCAGATTTTCCAACTGTTGATTACATTTTTTTCCCAAATAAATTAAGGCAGACAAATAGCCAGGATCAGGCATCTACCTACAGAACCTCAGTTCTAGAAAACCAGTAAAGTTTATCTTTTAGCTACAAAGTTTGGAGTTTTATTTTAATTTTTGTTGTTGTCTTTAAGTACCTTATAAATGCAAACCAGATTCCTAGAATCAGATCCTCTATCCGGTAAGAGCTTGTCCCCAAAGTACAGTTGGCCCTTAGAATTTCTGGGTTCCACATCTGCAAATCCATCCAACCAGTGGATCAAAAATATTTGGTAAAAAACATAAAAAGTAACATTATAAAAATAAAAATAATACAGCATAACAACTATTTACAGGACTTTTACATTATATTAGGTATTATAAGTAATCTAGAGATGATGTAAAGTGTATGGGAAGATGTGCATATATGCCATTTTATATCAGGGACTTGGGCGTCTCCAAAATTTTGGTATCCTTGTGGAGGTAGAGGGGTGGTTCCAGGGAACTAGTCCCCCAC
>NW_007826053.1:0-809 GCF_000696425.1 Galeopterus variegatus
AGATTGAGTGGTTTTCACCATGTTGGACTAAGTTAGAGGCTCTTGGTAATATTAGGCATTTATAATCCATACTCAGCAATGTGGAAACTGATAAGCCATCTTAGGTTATCATTCCTTAAGCACATGCCTTGTGCCAGGTACCTATGGACATAGAAATTATTATTATTTACTGATGAGCAGACAGGTTCAGAGAGGCTGACCAGCACAGAGATAAGAAATGGTCACACCACATTTTCACCATGGTCTACCATACTCCAGCACGTTCTGAAACATTAAGCCAGTGTCTGCAAATTGTGGTCTGATGTCCAGCTGGATCAAAACCACCAGGGGTATGACTCAAAATGTCTATTGAGTCAAAATTTCTGGGAAGCAAGTCCTGTTGAATAAGAACTATTAATGTGCATCCAGTGATCTTCATGATACACCCAAATTTGAGAACTGTACCAGGCCAGAGCATCTCAAACTTTACCAGGCAAGAGAGTCACCTGCAGGGTTTGTTACAACACAGGTTGCTGGCCCCAGAGTTTCTAATTCAGTAGGTCTGTGTTGGGGTCTGAGAATCTGCATTTCTAACAAGGTCCCAGATGATACCGATATTGCTGGTGCGCCCTTTGAGAATGACTGTACTAGGCAATATTGTGATTAAAACAAAGAGGATGTCATTGCTTAGGTTAAAATAATTTTCATGACATCCTTGCATTCTTTTGCCTTGTTAATTTCATTTTAAATTGCATGGATGTGGTGATTATATTAATCATTTCATTTTCTTTTTTCTTTACAATGTTTTGATTTTTTTCTGTTTTTTTTTT
>NW_007826054.1:0-809 GCF_000696425.1 Galeopterus variegatus
AAAAGATGCTCACAGATAAGGCAAGGGTAGGCTTTTTGTCCCCCATTGTGGAATAGTACAGAGAACAATGCAAATGTATTGAGGCTGGTAATTGCAAGTTTGGGGAGGGTAATTAAAATGATGACTCTGGAAGAATGGTTTAAAACGTCAAGGAGTTTGAGGCAGGTGATCAATTTAGTCAAATGACAATTGCTTTAGGAGAGGCTGCTTCTTTGAAAGGATTGATACATACAGCAAGGCAAGGGAGGTGATTGTGCGGTTAAGTTTTTACTATTGCTATGCGTTTTAACTTTAAATATATTTGTGACTTTGCATGTAGCTATGAATTTTGAGTGTCATAATTATTTGAGAATCTTTTATTGATTTGATTATTATAGCTATCACTGTAAATTGATGAGGTTTTAGAACTACATTCCATTTCTAATTTTGACTTTATTATTTCCAAGTGCTACTTGAACACAGAACCATCTCTTATTCTATAATGAAAAGCAATGGAGACAAGTTATTCAGTTGAAAACAATTACTTTTTTTTTTTTTTTTAAAGATGACCGGTAAGGGGTTTAAAGATGACCGGTAAGGGGATCCTATCCCTTGACGTGGTGTTGTCAGCACCATGCTCTCCCAAGTGAGCCAACCAGACATCCCTCCATAGGGACCCGAACTTGTGGCCCTGGTGCTGTCATCACCACACTCCCCAAGTGTGCACGGGCCGGCCCTGCTCCATGGTAGTTTTGGTTGCTTCCCTCCTTTCTTCTCAGAATTTTCATTTTCCCATGTTCTCCTGGACAACTTCAACCCTGTTAACAATT
>NW_007826055.1:0-809 GCF_000696425.1 Galeopterus variegatus
TGGAACTGACAAAAAAGAAAAGAAAAAAGAAAGACACAAATATTGATACACACATAGGACTGGAAACAAACCCTGGCATAAATGGTTGATTTGGTTTGGCAATGGTTCAAAGGTATCTAAATGGAAAAACAATAGACTTTTCAAGAAAAGGTGTGAGAAAAAAGTGGATATCTATGTGCAATGACTACAAAGCATACGGAGGAAATAGGGAATATATATATGTATGTGTGTGTGTGTGTATATATATATATAAATATATATATACATACACATATCTCCAATCCAATGTCATAAATCTTTTCCCTTTTTCTGCTAAGAGTTTTACAGTTTTAGCACTTATGTTTATTTTGAATTTATTTTTGTGTATGGTGTATGGTAAGGGTCCAATCTAGTTTTTGCAACATGATTGGTTGAAAAGAGTGTCCTTTTCCCATGGAATGGTCTTGTCATCCTTGTCGAAAATCATTTGAACATACGCGCAAAGGTTTATTTCTGGGCTTTCTATTCCATTCTGTTGGTCTATATGTCTGTCTTTATGCGCAAGGGTTTATTTCTGGGCTCTCTATTCCATTCTGTCGGTCTATATGTCTGTCTTTATGACATTATTACACTGTTTTGATTATTGTAACAGCTTTGTAATGAGTTTGGAAATCTAGAAGTATGAGGGCTTTAACCTTTTTCTTTTTTTTCTAAGGATTGTTCTGGCTATTGGGGATCATTTGAGATTCCACGTGAATTCTATGATAGCTTTTTTCTATTTCTGAAAAAAAAATGAAAGCATTGGAATTTGGATAGGAATTGTAATGAGT
>NW_007826056.1:0-809 GCF_000696425.1 Galeopterus variegatus
CCCAGCACCTGATGAACTTATATAATAAAGAACTGCGCTCTAGATGTGTATTTAGTTTGTGAAACCCAGGGCTTGGGGCAGTGTGGCCTCATGGAAAATATGCCTTGATGAGCCCTTTGCAATTTCCTGGTAGGTGGGGCAGCCCCTCATGCCATCATCACAGACGTACTACTGCAGTTTCTGCTCACTTCATACACTCTTGAGGTTATTCACTTCTCTGCTTACTCAAAACCTGTTGCCTTCTGAGATGTGTCTCCCTAGAAACCAACCCGCAAGCTCATTTCCATCACTGCTTTGGCATAAAAAAAATTAAAATTAAAGAGAAAAAACTGTCTTCAGCAGCATATTCGTTTGGGGACAAATTTGAGGGATCAGGACTTAGTGTCCCTCCACCCCCTTTCTCCTCAATGAGGAGTCTGACCATAAAGAACATCGGGACCAGGAAAAGAGGACCCCGAGTGGCCGTGCACACTCTCAGGCTGATGACGTGTGTAGAAGGCACAGAGCCTTTCTGTACCAGACCGCAATGCCAGCTCCTTCTCTATGTTACTGCCTCCCAGAGCTCCTGCCTGCTCCTGAGCTTCTGCAGAAGCCTTCCCTTGTCACCACTGCCAACCCACCAGCCCCAGCCTGGGGCAGTAAATTTGCTTTTCCTACTCTGGGGTGAATGACAGATTGGACTCAGAACTGTAAGCCCCATGGGATGTGTAGCCCTAAACAAGTCATGATAGCTGATTGCACCAGCCCAGCTCCTAGTTCACCACCTCCCGCTTCCACACTGGTGACTGCTCTAATTCACTGTCCTCCCC
>NW_007826057.1:0-809 GCF_000696425.1 Galeopterus variegatus
GGATCGCAACCCTCGGTGTTGCGCCCGCACCTCGCTCAGCCAGCGAGCGGGAACTGGTCTGCACGTGGGATCCAAACCCTCAGCGGGAGCGCTGCCGCGCTCTCAAGCGGCGCGCCACAGCAGTGTGCCACCAGCCCGCCCCTTTAATGATTTTCATTTAAGCATTATGCCATCAATTTTTCTGCCTTCCTCTATTCCAATATGTTTACAGGAAGAAGCTCACATATGGGACGGAGTCTCTTCTCATCTGCTTTCCCTAATTGGTTTAATTGTGGTTTTAAAAATAAAATTGTTGTATTTTATTATGACAATTATACTCAAAAGGTATATAATTGGTCTATTTCTAGCCCTGGTTATGATTATATAAATTATTTAAATAATAATACTGCAAAATTTAATTGGAACAATAATATTTTGCCCAAGCCAGAGCCTATTCATTATTGGTATACTCCTGGATGGGCTACACCTATTTGGATAAATAATAACACCAGAGCAATTCCACAAACACAATTATACTGTTTATTTGCTGCTTTAAATATAACTAAATTTTGTAGGCCACAAAATAATATAACTTATTATATACAAGCATGTGTACATGCTCCTTATGCTATTTTGGTTTATAATAATTCAAACCAATTAAATGTAACTTACTCAGAATATATAACCCATGTTAATTGTGTTAATTGTTCCATTACTAATTGTTTAGATCCCTTTTTCCCTCAACAACATTATTTTTTGTTAAGACGACCTCCTTATGTTTTATTTCCTGTTAATATTTCACAATCCTGGTATGCTGATCCAGGGTTTGC
>NW_007826058.1:0-809 GCF_000696425.1 Galeopterus variegatus
CTCCCTCATGTCTGTGGTGTCCTTGGCAGCAGTGGGGTTGCCTGGTAGTCATGGCTTCAATAGCCTCTCCTGCATCTGTGATGTCCTTGGTTGTTGCTAGTGTTTTAATGTTATTCATTGTAATAGGTATGTAGTGACATATTATGGTTTAAATTTGCATTTGCCTAATTATTCATGATTTTGAACATCTTTCATATGCTTATTGGTCTAGAGTATTATCTTCTCTCTCTGCGGCTTGTCAAATTCTTTGAACTTTTTGAAGTACCCTTGTATGTATACATTGTGAAAATATGATGACAATCAAGTTAATTAACACATTCATCACCTCTCATAAATACCATTTGTGTGTATGTGGTGAGACCACTTAAGACCTACTCTGAACAAATTTCAGGTATACAATACATTGCTATTAACTATAGTTACCATGATGTGCAATAGATCTCCAAACTTACCCTGGCTAACTGAAATTATCTATTCTTTGACCAACATCTCCCCAGGCCTTGACAACCACCATTCTACTCTGCTTTTAAGAGTTTGACTTTTTTAGATTTTACATGCAAGTGAGATCACAGTATTTGTCTTTCTGTGTCTGGCTTATTTCACTGAGCATAATGTCCTTGAGGTTCATTCATATTGTCAAAAATGAAAGGATTTTATTCTTTTCTAAGGCTGAATAGGATTCTATTGTCTATACCCCAAATTTTCTTTATCCATTCATTCATCAATGGACACTCAGGTTGTTTCCATTTCTTGGCTGTTGTGAGTAATGCTGCAATGAATGTGGGGGTACTGATAATGATTTCATTTTC
>NW_007826059.1:0-809 GCF_000696425.1 Galeopterus variegatus
AAGGAACTAAAAGTATTTTCATATGTGGTGCTTATGGGGGATGTGAGTGGGAAAATGACCTGTTTGTACCAGGTAATACACTGATGTCACAGCTCCTAAAATAATAATTTTAAAAATCTACAAAACAATAGAGGATGGTTAAATAAAGTATGTGTTCACTATATGACATAATACATTATAGCCATTAAAAATGATTTGGAGAAGACTATTAAATGTCATGGTAAAATGATTTTGATACATTAACGAGAAAAAGTAAATTGCAAGCAGTGTATATGCTATACATGTCATTATATATTTGTCAAACCCACTGAATGTACGATACCAATAATAAATCCTAACGTGAACTATGGACTTTAGATGCAGAGAAAGGAGAACTCTTGTACACTGTTGGTGGGAATGTAAATTAGTACAGCCACTGTGGAAAATGGTATGGAGTTTCCTCAAAAAAACTAAAAACAGGAATACCAGATTGATCCAGCAATTCCACTTCTATGCATATATTCAAAAGAAATACTGCACTCTCATCATACAAAAACTTGTAAACAAATATTCATCGCAGCATTATTAATAATAGCCAAAATGTAGAAGCATTTAATTGCAGCACTATTCTCAATTGCCAAGATATAGAATCAACCTACCCACCAACAGATGAATGGATTTTTTTAAATGTGGCATATACATGCAATGGAATACTTAATTCGGCATTAAAAAACCATGAAATCCTGTCATTTGCAGCAGCATGGATGAGCCTGGAGGGCCTCATGTTAAGAGAAATAAGCCAGGCACAGAAAGATAAATATTACATGTTC
>NW_007826060.1:0-809 GCF_000696425.1 Galeopterus variegatus
TACCATTTTTCCTTTGGAGGCATGAAAAGTAAGTTCAAGTTTGCATGGAGTAGCACAGAGTTGAGGATTCCAAAATTGCAGTTCTAGCTTACAAAGAACCTACAACCTATTGAATTATATCCCACTACCAGCATGCTGCAAATTTATAGGAATCTAGATTGCATTCGTTTTCCATTGCTCCTTGTAGCAAATTATCACAAATCTAGTGGCTTGAAATGACCAAGTTGATAATTCTTTTTTTTTGTTCAGTGAAAATAGTGTTTAATGGTAGAGCTATACACAAATGTAAGGCAATGTTATTCTACAGCTTAAATTTAGTGTTTTCTGAATTTCATAACCAAAGACAACATATAATGTTTGGCCCAACTTTGCACAAAGTTATAGAAACTGCTTGTGAAAATTCCATTTTGGTTGGGTGTTTCTGTATTTCAATACAACACAAGAAGAGAAACATGCTGGGTGAAAATACAACACTCCAAAGATCCTTTGACAACACAGTGCAAATATCCACCAGCAGGTAGGTAGGAAAGCATTCTCCTATATATCCATTGCTGACCACTTGCAAGAGAATCCACACAGAATGCCTTATTTTTTCATTTTTATTTGAAAAGTCGTAATAAACATGTCTAGCACTTGTTCTATGGAAAATCATTTACTAGAAATAGATCATACCACAAAGTGTTAATTTAACTACAAATTCTGAAATACAGTAGACAAGTTCAAAGAAATTGATATTTAACTTTTCCTTTAAATACATCTTTTCAATGACATCTCATAGAGTGATACACAAACTGTTTACAACTGGTCCT
>NW_007826061.1:0-809 GCF_000696425.1 Galeopterus variegatus
ATCAAATGATCATCACAATAAATAGAGAAAAATCATTTGATGGAAGCAAAACACTCAGAAAACTAGTAGTAAAAGGGAAATTCCTCATTTTGATAAAGGGTGTCTATGAAAAACATACAGATAATATTATACTAAATGTTAATATAATAAATGCTTAACCTAAGGTCAGGAATAAGGCAATGATTCTCACTCTCACCACTTCTATTAAACATAGGACTGGATGTCTTAGTATAATAAGGCAAGAAAAGGAAATAAGCATAGAAATTGAAAAGGATAAAGTAAAACAGTATTTACGAATGACATTGTTGTCTACACTGAAAATCAAAAGCAATTTATTTTTTAAAAACTACTAGAATTAACAAGTGAAATTAGTACAATTAAAGGATACAAAGTCAATATACAAAATTTAATTGTATTTCTTTATACTAGCAATAATCAGAAAATAAGATTTTGAGATACCATTAATAAAAGCATCAAAAAACAAACCCTTAGGAATTTATTTAGAAAAAAGGTAGAATCATTACACTGAAAACAACATAACACTGCTGAGAGAAATTAAAGAAAACATAAATAAATGGAAAGGCATACCATCTTCATGGACTGAAAAAAGCAATATTATTAAAAGGTCAACTCTTGTCAAGTGGATCTATAGATAGAACACAAATCCAATCAAAACCCCATCAGAATTTTTTTGTAGAAATTGACAAAGTAAAAATTTTAAAGGTTTAGACCAACCAAAACAATGCTTAAAAAAAAGAAAGAAAAATTAAATTGGTAAACTTGTATCACCTGATTTATCACCTGATTTT
>NW_007826062.1:0-809 GCF_000696425.1 Galeopterus variegatus
TGCTGATGGCTTTGCTGCAAGAGAGGGCTGCGGGAAGCTCTGCTGTTACTGGGCTTTTGTTTGCTTGAGGGCTCTTTATTGGCTAGGGACAGGCTCTCAGTCTCTCCAAGAGTCTTGCAAAATGGCACTGTGTACCTAGTACAAGATTCGAAAAATGATGTAAATGGAGTCTGTGCATCTAAGGGAAATGGTGACTGCTTTCAGGCCTTGTATTCAGGTCTCCAGCCTTTGCAAGGTTATGTAAATAATTTGAACCCCTGGAACAATTGTTGGGAGTTGTGAAACCCACAAAGGTAAATGCAAACATCAATGTCTGGTTGCTCCACAAAGGTAAATGCAAAAATCAATCTCTGGTTGCTAATCCCGGCCTAAGTTCTAGAGTTTCGTGGTTATGCCCAACAGTTATCATGAGTAGAAGATGGATGGAGAGAGAGCACTTCACGAGCCAAACTGGCTGGCACAGATTACTCATAGCCTCTTCTCAAGTCAGCTTCCCAACCCCTGTCTTGCAACACACAACTCAATGCTTCCAGATGTACCAATTTTTATGGTTTGTATATTCAGGACCTAGGAGCCAGCAGTCTTATTTTCCACACCCTTGGGACGCCTCCTGCTGAACTTGGAACACTCTCTCTCACTATGTCAGGTCCAAGAGAAAAGTGTTATAGCTCAACAGAGGAGTGGTGGTGTGGGGTTGGCGGCATGTGTTAACTGTCTTTGCCATGTCTGCTCTCACATTGTTTTAAAAGTGGGGTTCATGAAGGTCCCACGGACACATTGCTCAGTTGGTAATTTTTGAACTCTCACCA
>NW_007826063.1:0-809 GCF_000696425.1 Galeopterus variegatus
TCTTCAAAGCACACCATCAAGAAAGTAAAAAGACAGGCTGCAGAATGGAAGAAAATATTTGCGAATTACATATCTGATAAGGGACTTGAATCTAGAGCACACTGTAAAGAGCTCTTACAACTCAATAAGAAAATGACAACCTCATTTAAAAATTGGCAAAGGATCTGAGCAGACATTTCTCCAAAGGAGATATACGAATATCTATGAGCACATGAAAAGACGCTCAACAGCACCCTTGGAGTCTCGCGAACCTTTTAAAAATCCAACTAGAAAGTTCAGAGTCAAATTCAGAATTTCACGCCGGCAGTATTTGCACGGGGAAGTGGCAGAGGCAGCCCGAAGGCAGCTAAATCAGGCAAAAATTGGTGTCCCGTGAAACATCAGCTGTCAAAGACCCAGCTGACCTGGGAGGGTCACGCTGCTTCCACTGGGCAACGCGCAGATTCCAGGGGGTCACACACTCTGAGAAGTGATCCTAAAAATGGCCAGGGGATCTACTGACACCCCGAAGCAAGCAGGACAGATCCGTAGGGTGCCAGCCCCTAGACAGGCATGAAAAGTGCTCAGGTCTGCTGTTCGGGTCACGGGAAGTGCTGAAAAGTGGAGCAGAGGACACTTGGGGACACTTCTCTGTTGCCAGGATCTTCTCCAGGGCTGCCAGTTCTTCCATCATCTGTCCGTGCCCGTTCGATCTGTCTGTGAATTTTCCTGCATGCGGTGACCGCTCCCAGGACGGGATGGACAAACCCAGGCAGAACATCAGCTGCGTGCTGGAGGAGAGTTTGGAGGTGTGCTAGTCTAGCATCTTC
>NW_007826064.1:0-809 GCF_000696425.1 Galeopterus variegatus
ACGGGGGCGACACTGAGGGTTGTGATCTGTTGCCGGACACGGAAAAAGACAAAAAAAAAAACTTCTTTTCTTCTCATGTTCCCTGAGAGAATGATATTTAACCCCTTTTAAGCAACTAAAGGCCACAGAATGCATGTAATTTTCTTAAAACCACACAGCTAATAAATGGCAGTGCTTGGGTATGAATAAATTATCTAAACTTTAAGTTCTGTCATCTTTCTGCTGTACCAGCAAGAACTCCTTTAGTCTATGCTGTTTTGCAATATTAGGGCACGACGCAGTGCATCACAAATGAAATAAAGGTTGGATCCACAAATAGTTAGACCGCAGTACTGCAGGGCTCTTTGTAAGAGGGTGTTCAATTTTTAAAGCACATGAATCTTCCAGCTTGAGGCTAGCTGCATAGATAGTCACTATTGTCTCTCTGGGAAAGTGATGAAGGACTGTCCATGGCGAGACAGCCCTAGAAAGTATAGAAGTGCGTATAAACTTCTTTCCTGAAGTATACTTCTTTAACAGAGTTAAAATCAAAATCAGAAGTACCTCCATTTTATCTTGGAATAGAAATGCCTTGAAGAAATGAAAAGGGACCATTGCAGTCTTCACATTTAGTGCTATTTGAAATCTTCCCCGAACAGTCTTATGCTCTACTATACAACACAGCATATTCAAAATAGTTGTGGGAGAACAGCTGTACCGATCAGACACAGATTTTACAAGTGGATGAAATAGCAGTATTGTGTCATCAAATCTTCCAGCCCTGGGAGCAAATGATAAGATATGCTCTTTTTTTTTTTTTTTTTTTTTTC
>NW_007826065.1:0-809 GCF_000696425.1 Galeopterus variegatus
ATTTTAAAAGTACAATATAACAACTATTTACATAGCATTTACATTTTATTAGGTATTATGAACAATTTAGAGATGACTGAAAGTATATAGGAGGATGTGCATAGGTTTTACGCAAATACTATTTCATTTTATATAAGGGACTTGAGCGTTAGTGGGTTTTGATATCTGTGGAGGATCTGGAACCAATCCCTCATAGATACTGAGAGATGACTTCATCTCTTTATAAAATTATTCCAATTGGTATATTCAAACGGAATGATAGAGTTAATATATATATAACTATATTAGTTGTTCCTGTTGCTTATAACAAAATACCTTGAACAGGGTAATTTATAAGAAAACAGAATTTATTGCTTACAGTTTGGGAAGCTGGGAAGTCCAAAGTCCAGAGAACCCATTTGGAGAAGGTCTTCTTTGGTTGTGGCTTTACAGCAATGCAGGGGTCTCACATGGCAAAAGATGGTGGAGCAGAGATAGAGAGGTTCTCATGTGCTCTCCTTTTTTAAAAGTTTTAGTTTTTTAATATTTTTTATTTTATCAATACACAATGTAGTTGATTTTCATGTCCCTTTACCGATTCCTCTCTCCCTGTTCCCTCTCTCCCCTCCCATCAACATCATATCTGTTCACTTGTTTTAACAAGTTCAAGAAATTTTGAGTGCTGTGTCTTCTTCCTGCACTGCCCCCCTGCTGTTTGTTTGTGTATTTATTTATTTATTTTTAGCTCCCACAAATAAGTGAGAATATATGATATTTTCCTTTCTGTGCCTGACTTGTTTCACTTAATATAATTCTCTCTAGGTCCATCC
>NW_007826066.1:0-809 GCF_000696425.1 Galeopterus variegatus
GACCAGAAGAGAAAAGAACCGATGACAACAAAGGGCATATAGTCATTTCTTAGCCAGTCTCATCTCTTCTTCAAAGACATGGATAGAGCCAGTGGGTGGGCCACATGGCATGTGACAAACTTAGAAGAGGTACTGGAGCATTCATAGCGACATACGCATTTGAAATTCATAGGACTCCCTGCTTTGTAGATCACTTCAAGTGCGGCCCAAGGCTGCTCTCCATCTAGACGGAGAGAATTTCTTAGTCTGCAAGTAGCAGCAGCATCTTACTGGTACCCAGTGTAGGGCGACTCAGGCCATCGGATGACCTTGGCTCCCCTGGAGCCAGGGGCGAGGACTTTCCATCCTGCCATCAGTTGCCCAGCGCAGCGGCCAGCTTCGTTCTTTCCCAGATAAGCACTATTGCTCTTCATTACCATCGGATTCTGGGCACCCTTCCCACCATTGACTCGCACACAGAAATGCCCATGGGAAACAGCCCCCGACCCTTTGGACAGCCGTTCCCAAGTGGACCGCAGTGAGGCTGCCTCTGCTGTGTTTTTCTGTCTTGCTTCACAAGTGACCTCTTTTTAAAATTGTGTGGTGACTAAACAAAAAAAGGTAGGTCAATTTTCCACATCTGTTCTTGCCTCCACCGACTGAAAGGGTTCTGCCCAGGAACTCTCTGCACAGGGGATAGAGCGAGACCAGATACAGCCCGGCACTTGCCTCAGCCCCCAGCCTTATCATTTCGTCCCTCTCAGCTGGCCCTTTTTTTTTTTCCTTTTTGTCTTTTTTACTGACCGGTAATGGGATCGCAACCCTCGGTG
>NW_007826067.1:0-809 GCF_000696425.1 Galeopterus variegatus
GTAGAAACCTAGGACCAAGGCAAAGGATGGAGACAAAGGAAGCATGTGGCCAGTGGGCAGCCATGGAAATAGGCTGGACTGCAGAGGGAGTGTGTGTCGATGGCAGGAGCGGGGGTGGGGAGGTGGGGGTCATTTCCAACTACACATGAAACTAGCGTGAAGGAAGCCAGAGAAGTTGAGTTAATCAGGACCCAAGACAGGGAGTCATGATAGCGGAACGGACAAAAACAAAACTTAATGCATGAAAAATGTTTCAAAGCAGAAAAGGCTGGAGGGACAATCCATTACACAAGACAGATTGAATCTAGGAATTTTGGGGTAGGATTCGGGCATAGCCTTTGACTGTGATGGGGACGCTGTAAGAAAGCGAAGAGATTGTGAAAAAACCACTCACCTGTGAGACCCTCAAGACATTTGGTCACAGATGCTCTCAACAGGGAGATGGGGATTAGAGAAAGGAGAGAAGCCACAGGTGTAGAGACAGGTTTCTATCCGACCTGCAAGTGATAGGAAAAGCCATGGGAAGCAGCACTCGGGGAGATGACCAAAGGTCTTTAAGTGTAAAGAACGTGGATTTCCTACAGGGTTATCCTCGGTGAGTGATTAAAATGATAGCTTTTTTTTGAACCCTGAAGAATTCTAGTTCAAATCAGTATAACTTAAGAAAACCCTTTTGTAATTAGAAATAAGAAACTTCAAAAATATTGTAATGGAACTTAGAACATGACTAAAACTGAATGATATTAAAAATATTGCTTATAGACAAAGTGAGGCTTAGAAAGAAATTTATAGTCTTAAAAATCCTTAGA
>NW_007826068.1:0-809 GCF_000696425.1 Galeopterus variegatus
AAAGATGACCGGTAAGGGGATCTTAACCCTTGACTTGGTGTTTTCAGCACCACGCTCACCCGATGAGCCAACCGGCCATCCCTATATGGAACCCGAACCCGGGGCCTTGGTATTCTCAGCACCACAGTCTCCCGAGTGAGCCACGGGCCGGCCCCTTCTGCACTAATGTTACTTGACCACCACAAACAGCATTTACACACATACCTTCCCCCCCTTCATATTTCTTACTTAGCAGCTATAGTAAATGCAGATTTTCTCCTCAAATGTATTAGACCTGAGTACCCCTCTGCCCCCCACCAACACATTATCATGTAGAACCAAGAACTGCTGGCCTAAGGAGATTCTTTATTATAATATCTGTTTCACTTTACTTAGTGAGAAATTTGTCAAGTTTTAAAATATTTTTTCTATTTCTCAAATTCACCATGAAATGAAAGGCAAATGAGGATGAAAGAGGTCTATCAATGAAAGAGAACATGAACACGTTATGCCAGATTTTTGGTTACTGACTAGAACCTAAGCAAGCTAATTCAAAGCAGGAACTTTTAAATATATTACATCAAATAACAATTCATAACTCTTCAGAACCTTAAAAGTCATTTGTCCCAATCATAATCTAGTGTTTTAACCCACATAGCAATGTCTTTGTCACCTGGTTATCCTAATTCTAGTTGACTATCACAGTGACAAAAAATCATCACCCAAATAAACTTATTTCATCTTCAGACAACAATGAATATTAGAAAATCCTGCCATGTAGCTGAAGTTAGTCACATTCTAAATTTCTACCCATTGATTCTAGTCTTACT
>NW_007826069.1:0-809 GCF_000696425.1 Galeopterus variegatus
TTGTTGCCTAGATGATCTGTCCAATGCTGAGAGGCGTGTTCAGGTCCCCCAATATTATTATGCTTTTTTTGTCACTCTGGAATGGGCTTGGTGGAAAGAGACATCCTCTTCTTTTCTTCCATCTCTGCTGGTGACTCTCTTTGTGTCAATGCACTCCAGTGGCTGGCGGACCATCTGCGTGGTGGTTGTGGCATCTATCTGCTTTCACAGCAGCCATGTTTACTGTGTTGGCTGTGGTGGGCCACCCACATGGAGGTGATGTTTTTGGCATGATCCTTAGCACTGGTGGTGTGCCTGGTTGTGGGAGGGAGGATCCAGTCCATGGCTCCATACCTCAGGACCCTGGGTGGGCTCCGAGGCACTGGTGGTATGCCTGGTTGGGAGGGTGGTGGTCCCTGGCTCCATGCTCCAGGTCCCCAGGCAGGCCCCGAGGTGCTGGCAGTATGCCTGGTCTGGACTTCTTTTTCTAAATGTAAGCATGGCAGGTAATATCTGTAAAGAACTAAGCATGTGCTGAGAACAAGACATGCAACATACTCTTACTTTGCCACTTCTTAGTTCTATAACCTGGAACACCTTAATCAACCACAATGAGTTTTAGTGTATTCACATGTAAAAATGCGGATAATAATATCCACCCCTAAGCTTGCTGAAATTATAATGTTGTGATAAGTAAGGTAATATAAAAATAAGGAAAATTCATATGAGACTGGAAAATAATTGAGTCCTCCCCACAGGCCACAAATGTCAAAAATTTTTGCTAGATTGAGTGCATAAGAGATGTGACTTACAACTCATCTTTCTAAAAA
>NW_007826070.1:0-809 GCF_000696425.1 Galeopterus variegatus
TGTCATTAAGTAGAATGCTGTTTAATTTCCATGTGTTTGTATAGCTTCCAGAATTTCATTTATTGATATCTAATTTTAATCTTTTGTGGTCTGAAAAAATACATGGTATAATTCCAATGTTTTAAAATTTGTTGAGACTTGATTTGTGACCTAACATGTGATGTATCCTGGAGAATAATCCATGTGCTGATGAGAAGAATGAATATTCTGAGGTTGTCGGATGGAATGTTCTGTAGATATCTGCTAAGTCCAATTGGTCCAGAGTATTGTTTAGATCTTGTGTTTCTCTTCTGATTCTTTGCCTAGATGATCTGTCCAACATCGATAGTGGGGTGTTCAGGTCCCCTGCTATTTCTTTCTTTAGGTCTAATAGAATTTGCTTTACAAATCTGGCTGCTGCAACATTGGGTGTGTATATATTTATGATTGTTATGTCTTCTTGATGGATCAATCCTTTTATCATTATGTGGTGGCCCTCATTATCTCTTTTTATGGTTTTTAATTTAAAGACTATTTTATCAGATGTAAGAGTAGCTACTCCAGCTTATTTTTCATTTCCATTTGCATGGTAAACCTTTTTCCATCCTTTCACTGTTAGTCTATGTGAGTCTTTATAGGTGAGGTGGGTTTCTTGAAGGCAGCATATAGTTGTGTCCTTCTTTTTAATCCAGTCAGCCAGTCTGTGTCTTTTGATTAGGGAATTTAATCTTTTTACATTAAGAGTTGTTATTGAAAAGTGTTGATTTAGTCCTAGCATTTTATTGATTTCTGTTTGGATGTCTTAAGTGTCTTTTGTTCCTTTCTTTCTG
>NW_007826071.1:0-809 GCF_000696425.1 Galeopterus variegatus
GAAATGTGGCAACCTGCCATTGAAGAAAACTCATTAGCATATTCAGGAAGTTCAAACTATCCAGAGTCACATCTGAGAAAATACAAGGGCCTTTGGTGCAAAACTGGTGCAAAGCTGAGAACTGAAAAAAAAACTTTTTTCTCAGAGAGGTATGACCTGGACTTGATTTTCACCTAGGTGTTCCAGGAAGTGGAGGTGGTGAGGGTTTTCAGTAGTGAGAGGAGGCTGTTTAGCTCAGTTGGTTAGTGCATGGTGCTGATGACACCAAGGTCCAGAGTTTGATTGCTGTACCTGCTAGCCACCCATAAAATTAAATGAAACAAAAGTGAGAGAGAGGCAGAAAGGGTGGGTGTGGGTCCAATCCCTTCAAGGGGGCAGAAAGGGTGGGAGTGGGTCCAATCCCTTCAATACCGGGGACAGCGATTGCATCTGGACTCTGCCCTGTCTGGCTGTAGAGTGCTCCTGTGGGATATAGAGTCAAAACGACTGAGCGCCTTTCAGAGGCTCACAGATTGGAAACCTGGGAAGATCACTGGCTGCAAAATAAGAAAGGAACACTACCAAAATAAATAAATAAATATTTAAGATATTTTAAGCTGAATGTCACATTTATGTTTCTTCGCCTTTGGAGTTCTTATTTCAAATATTTTTCACATCCCTGAAATGATGCATATTCATAGAAGAAAATACAAGTAAGCAAAAGAAATGAAAATCATCCATAATTTGAACATGTCAAAATAGTCACTGCTAATATTTTCTCACATACACTTGCAGTTTTTTATTTTTTACATGTGAAATTTCTAATAAAA
>NW_007826072.1:0-809 GCF_000696425.1 Galeopterus variegatus
GATGATTTAATGGCAATTTGGTTCCAACTTTCAAGGCCAGGATAATTCCAGATCAACAATTTATAAGTTTGAAAACAAAAACATGAAAAATCTATGCAATTAATTTTGGAAAGGTTAAACAGAATTAGAATTTTTAAATCTAAGATCCGGAAATCTATATTCTCCGATGATTTTGATGCATGTGAGAACCGCTGAATTCAAGAGTTAAATGTAGGGTCGGCCCGTTAGCTCCCTTGGTTAGAGTGTGGTGCTGATAACACCAAAGTCAAAGGTTCGGATTCCCTTTACCAGCCAGCCACCAAAAAATGACAATGATTTGTTCCTTAACTGCATAGGAGAGGGCTTCCAGGAAGCATTTGTGCACATAACCAGTGACAGTGGGCACCACAATAATTCGTCTGGAAAGCAATCTGGCACGCGTACCAAGGCCTTTTAAGACGTTTGTGCATGTTGATAACCTTGGAGGAAGGAACCGTGCGCGGCTGCTGCGTCTGGGCCTGCGGTTTAGAGAAAGCTCCGCGCGGCTGCCCCAGGAGGACGCTCCTGCAAGTGCTCAAGGAAGGTGCGCGCTGCGACCGGCAGCTGCTGCCGGGGCGAGGCGCCACTGCGCGCGGACAGGAAAAGCAAGCCCGTGGGGATGAAGCCGCTTCTCCCCGTCTTCCTTCTCCGGTGCCCCCTACCAGCAGGGAGTAAGCAGGCAACTGGACAACGTGGTGCAAGCGTGCAAACTATGCCGGATATTTAAAACCCAGAGTCTTGACTCCAAAAATCTTCTCAAATGACAGAGCTAAAAACTAGCATCAGATATT
>NW_007826073.1:0-809 GCF_000696425.1 Galeopterus variegatus
CTACATTCAACTGGCTGAAGCAAGTCATGAGGCCAGCCTAGGTTTAAGAGGTGGGGAAACAATCCACCTCCTCATGGACAGAACAGCAGAGTCACATGGCCAAGACCGGATCCTACTGAAAAGGATAGAAAATTGTAGCTGTTTTCACAATCTGTCACACATATTAAACCTAAATAAACTTTAGATTCCATAACTATTTTAATGTGCTGAGAAAACAATAAAAACTTTAGAAGAAAATATGGATTAATATTCATATGAGGGGTAAGAGGCACATTTCTAAGCAAAACAGTAAAATTAAATCCCATAAAAGAAAAAAGGTTGAATTGACATAGTTAACTATCTAAATTTTTAAAACTTTTACTTGACTAGAAAAAAAACATAAAAATGGTAAAAGGTTAATCCATAAAGAGTTTTTATAATATGACAATTTCAAAAAAGAAAAACTATCAATAAAGATGTAAAAAGATGTTCATCAGTAGTAATCTAAGTAATTTATATTAAAACAATAATAATATATCATTCTTTGCCTATAGGGTTGACAAAGATTTTTTTTTCAAGGTCATTCACAAATCTTCATTTTTAAAAAAGTTTTAACATTGACTTGTACAATGTTTGTACAATATTTGTGAGGCACAGTGTGTGGTTTCAATAGATGCATATGCTGCACCATGATTCACTTAGGGTAGACAGCATAGTTTTGTACCCATTAGTCCACCATATCTCCTCCTCCCCTCTCTCCTCCCCATCGAGCCTCTGGTAACCATTATTATACCATTATTCTACTCTCTCCTTTTTTGAGAACAACTTTT
>NW_007826074.1:0-809 GCF_000696425.1 Galeopterus variegatus
TTTTGTAAATTTTAAGCAAATGCACAAAACAATAATTAACATTTTACAGGAGAGAAATAGGTAAACACCAAACAGGATAGGTCGTGAGGAGATGGAATTATAAAATGGCAGTAAAACGATAGATAGATAGATAGATAGATAGATAGATAGATAGATAGATAGATAGATAGAGATGGAGGACAAATGGATGGATAGAAAGGCAGACAGGAAATTTGCATAGTTGAAATCTTTGTTTTTGAAGTTCCAATATCTCCCCGATCTCAAGTAAAAAAGAATAAGTTAAGTCTAAATTTCTGGAGCAAAATATGCTATATTCATGATGTATTTAGAATCAATTACCTAACCTTCATAAACTTTTCAATTGATATGAATTTTGCATCTGACAAGTGTAGAACTGGATTAGATGTATTATTGACTCTTTCTCCCTCACGTGCACAAGAGTCATACAAAGTATGAAAACTCAGAGAAGTACAAGATGGTTCTAAGTGGGTGTTTTCTTCAAGGAATTCTTAGAAGATAACTTGATTCAATTTTTAAATAAAATATCTGCTTACTTTTGCCTAATACTTTGTATTATTCTCCAAGGCATAGGCTCCTCTTTCCCAGCTTCAAAGTAGTTACAGAATTCTCAGTATAATTTCTTTTTAAGAGGAAAAAATAGATAGATATTATCAGTGATATCACTGAATCATTGGTAAAATACTCATAATATAGCAATTAAGATCATAGGGGAGACAATATGGTGGAGCATATATGTGGTAAACCCCATCAAGTAGGAAAATTGTTTCTCTTGCTCGCCAATGAATTCT
>NW_007826075.1:0-809 GCF_000696425.1 Galeopterus variegatus
CCAGCAATTGTACTGCTGGGTATGTATGCAAAGGAATAAAAATCATCATATCAAAGATACCCGCACTTCCATGTTTATTGTGTAGCTTTACTTACAATAGCTGAGAGTTGGAACCAACCTAAATGTCCATCATCAGATGAGTGGATAAGGAAAATGTGGTCTGTACATAATGGAATACTACTCTGCCATAAAAAAGAACAAAATACTGCCAATATTAAAAATAAATAATAAATGCTTCAAGGACCTACTGTGTGCCAAGCACTGGCCTAAGGACTTGAGATACATCCCCAAACAAAATACATCCTGAGGTTACAATTTAAACAGAAAATAAATAATAAACATAATGCAAAAGTAAATGATATGGTTTGTTAGAAAGTGATGAGTTCTATGAAGGAAGTCATTGAGACAGACGGGAGATTGAAAGTGGCAGTGGGGGTTGAAAGAAAGTTGGGTGATCAGGCAGGTCTCATTGAAGAGGTGACATTTGAGCAAAGACTCGAAGAAGATGAGAGAACAAGCCAGGCAAATAATGGGGACAGAGCATCTGAGGCAGAGAACAACCTGACATGAAGACCCTAAGGTGAGCATGTGCCTGGTATTTTCAAAGGTCAGCAAGGAGGTCATCATGCTGGAGCAAAAGGAGGGAGGAGGAGAGTAATAGAAGTAATAGGAGGTGGTGGAGGAGGAAAGGTCACGTAGGGCTTCATACATATTTTGGTACTCATGGAAGTGAACTGGAGAGTTGTTATAAGTTTTGAAGCAGAAGAGTGATATGATCTGGCTCATGTTTTTAAAAGGTCACTCTGGCT
>NW_007826076.1:0-809 GCF_000696425.1 Galeopterus variegatus
TGCTGGGATCAGGGCTGGGATGAGGGCAGAGCTTTAAGGCTGGGGAAGCACCTTGTCTACTGGCCCCACAGTAAGGTGCACTCTCTGCAAGGGTTCTGTTTTCATGAAGGTGCCCTCCTGCATCAGCATGGGTCAGGAGAGTGGGGAGTGGAGAATATAGTTTGTGCTCCTGCTCTAGAGCAATGCAGTGTGTGTATTCTAGGCTGCTCCCCTTACTTGTCTCTGGGCTTGTCCTGCAGAAGGATCTTCAGGCTTCTGTGGTAAGGAAGGGGTTTGATGTGGGTATTCTGCTTATCTTTTCACAGCGAGGGGAAATTCCTCCTGTACTGATCCCAATAATGGAGACATGGCAGCAGAGACCATGTGCCCTTCTCCTCTCTATGCCACCATCCTGGGCTTTCATGCTCAACACATATCTCAGTGACTCCAGTCTCCTGTTGTACTTCTACACTCTTCAACAGATGTTCCTGTCAATATTTAGCTGTCTCTTAGTTGTTCTTGTCCTTTTTCTGTGGGAGGAACATGCCCTGGTCTTCTGTAGTGTGTCATCTTTCCCCACTTCCCAAAATAATAAAATATTTTAAAGGATAATCTGTTAATCTTGAAACCATTCTTAGGACTAAATAGTGTACACAGAAAATTAAAAATATCCCTCCTTATTGGCTTATTAAGTGCTAGGGATACCAAATAAACAAAATACAAGGAATATACCATCAAATGGGTGAGACAATATATAATTAATTTGCTATAATTCCATATACTAAGTACCATAATGAAGACATGCACAGAAGCACTGTGAGCACACACAG
>NW_007826077.1:0-809 GCF_000696425.1 Galeopterus variegatus
TTTTTTGATGTTCAAATCAGGAAATTAGTATATTTATCACTATACAATGTAATCAGTTTTCATGGCCCTTTACCAATTCCTCCTCCCCCCGCCCTTTCCTACCCCTGGCAAACTCAGTTCCTTTTTCTTCTCTTAAAAAGTTCTACATATTAGTGTGAATGATTGGTGTACATATTTTTTTCATTTGTAAAATTTGTTTATTTATTCATTTCTTTTATTAGCTCCTGCAGAAAGAGAAATACCATATGTCTTCACTTATATGTGGGAGCTAATAAAAATGTAATTTTTTTAAAAAAGGTTAAGTCATGATTCTCATACAGTTATAATACTAAACATGTGTTAGGTATTTTATTTTATCCACAAATGAGAAAACTAGTAAGATGATTTAGGGAAAGTGAAGGAAAATGTTCAGGGCCCCTCAGATGTTCAGAATCTTGCCGAGCATTTGATGTAAATATGCACCTGAGCCCAAGTGTTTCTTGTTTATTGTCTAATGTAATTGTGCATGTGCACCCAGGTGTCCTGGGTTATGGGCTTAAGTATAAAGGACGAGTGGCTCTGATGCACGTGCTCTCTGCCCCTGGGATACCCCCAGGGTGGGGAGGTGGGTTGTGGGGAGGTGGCCACAACCAGGTGGCCACTGCTGCTGGATCTGTAAGCTGCTGCTGCTGCTGCTGCTGAAGAAGCTGAGGACTGAGCTTGTGTCATATGCCAATGGCTCCTGGGATCTTTTCCCAATTATCTACCATGGACCTGCGTGTGAGGGGTCTGGTGACCCAGCTTGGCATGTGAGGTATCTGGTAACCCAG
>NW_007826078.1:0-809 GCF_000696425.1 Galeopterus variegatus
CCACATTGTATTGATTAGCCTAACTTGAAAATAAATGAGATAAACTCAGAAAGCACAAATCCTCCAATTTTGTTCATCTTTCTCAGATATGCTTTAATTTCTATAAAAGTTTTAGAATTTGCTAGTCAATTTGTACAAAAAATGTTAACATTTTGATTCAGATGACATTGAATATACTGACAAATTTGTGGAGAAGTAACATCTTAAAACTACTGAGTTTTCCAATCCATGAACATGGCGTATCTCTCCATTTCTTTAGGTCTTTAAATTCTCTCAGTGAAAGTTTAGTTGTTTTCATCAAACTGGTCTCGCATATCTTCTGTCAAATTTATCCTTAAGTATTTAATATTATTGATGAAGTTTTCAGTGATTTTAAACATTTCAATTTCTGATTGATTGTTTCTAGAATATACAAATAAATAATTTCATGTGTTGATTTTATACCTGTGTCCTTGCTAAACTCACTAGTAGTTTTTAAATAGATTCTTAGATGATCCTGTTATTTGTGAATGAATACAGTTTATTTTCTTCCTTTCTGATCTGAATGCTTTTTAAAATTTTTGTTGGCTCATTGCACTGGAGGCTGGGATCTCTAGTACAATAATGAGTAAAAATTTTTAGAGTGGGCAGGGTCAAAGGAAAAATGTTCGACATTTCAGCATTAAATATGAGAGCAGTTCTAAGTTCATTTCCTCATTCTGCTATTAAGCACAGTGAGTAAATTTCTAACAAATGTTTCAATAACTTTGTCTACTAATTCTAACACCTGTGTCATTTTCAGTTTGGTTTTTATTAATTGATTTTTTTTT
>NW_007826079.1:0-809 GCF_000696425.1 Galeopterus variegatus
TGGTTCAGAAACCCAGTTTCACACAGTTCATCTTGGGTTAGAGGGAGGGTTCAGGATGTGTGTGCAGCTGGATGACCAGTTCCTGCATGTGCCCGTCTGTGGTGGCCTCTTCTGTCCCCTCACCAATTTGCTGATGCCTGACTTGGGGAAAGAACAGTGGGCATCTGCTTTGCTTTCCCCTGCGCATCAGAGAGCTGGCTCGCGTCCCTCCACCAAGAGTTTTTGGTAGCATCAATACAAATGTCTTAACCAAGAGGTTTTGGTAATGTCAATACAAATGTCTTAAACCACCTTTACTAAGCATTTTATATCACTGAAAGTCCTTCATAGGAGTCCATGTTTCATGGTGGTTATGTCGGCAATATGGGGGAAAAAATCACAAATAATAAAGCTTAATGAATTAATTCAAAAACATTCACTGGGTGCCATGCCCACTGTGTGCTAGGTACTCTACTAAGTGCTGGGGGTCCAAACTGGAATAGGATGGGGACTTTGTCCACAAGAGACTTTCACACTGGAAGGAAGAAGATGGATATTGGGGCCATGAGGGATCTGTGCTGCAGCATAATACATATGAGGGCCATGCCAGGATCTGTGCTGCAGCATAATAAGCTAGAGGGATGACAACATGGGAATGTGTGGTGGGTTAGGAAGGGCTTATAATGGTGGAGGCACCAACATGTTTATCTTGATTTTCTATTTTCATCTTAAACAGCAGAAACAGGCATTTGCCTCATGGTGATGAAAAAATAAGAGCTACCTCATGTTGGACACTAATACTCATATCATGTGATCTGAATAGAGCTGTA
>NW_007826080.1:0-809 GCF_000696425.1 Galeopterus variegatus
GTTTTCCTCTGCTAGATGCTAGATGCCAGGCTTGGATGAAATAATATATTACCACTTTAAAGGAAATATACATAACACGGTCCTAGAAAATGAACGAAACAAAGCTCGGTTTCATGCCATAACAGCGACAACAAGAGCCAGCTAATCTCGGCCACCTTGGGATCCTTGGGGATCCTTGGGGTCCATCCTCCTCCTGCTAGCCCCAGCACCAGCTGCAGGCAGCCCACAGGGACCTATGGCCTTCTTGTGGCTGTCATCACCTCTGGGCTCCTTCACATTCATAATATTTGCTGTGAAAAAGTGAATAGCGGCTCCTTTCTAATAGTAAAGACAGATGAGATAACATGGATATTTTTAGAAATTGAGTCAGAGTAGACTGAACAGGAGCACACCAAGTTGGTTGTAAAGACGTTTTCTCAGATGAAAGCAAGGAACAGGAAAATCCTTCTCGAAATTTGAATATGCAACATACAGAAATGGGAAAGAAATAATTCCATTTTCCAAGTGAAAGCAAGTCTCTGTTAGTGAAAACCTGAAGGTATTCTTTACAGGAGCATTCACGAGCTGAAAGGGCTCTTTGTTATTCATTTGCTGTTTTAAATTGGTGTCAGTGTGAAAATAATTTTAAGTCCTGAAGAATTAATCAATTCGGTTTTCTGGAAGTATGTTCAGAAATGTTGGATTTACAAGCTGAGGACAAAATAAAAACTATCCTTTTTTTAAAAGTAATCCAGTAATCCCAACTAATTAAATCATCAGATAAATTGATTCCAAAAGAAAACACTCCGTAGAGCTGTTCCTTGCACTGT
>NW_007826081.1:0-809 GCF_000696425.1 Galeopterus variegatus
CACCCACGTGGCAGCCTCCCTGCTCATCCACTGTTAGCTGCCCTCAGGCTGCACCAGTTTGTTTATATTATAAATAAAGGCTGAAATATGCATCTTGCTCAGTGCAGGCTCCTTGGGGGCAGGTGGAACGGAGCCAGCCCCCTCCTTGCCCACCCCCAGTTGGGGGAGGGGTGGCCCAGCAGAGGCCTTGCCTGAAGTCAGCTCCCTGGGACGTTAACAAACCACTACGCTGGTGAGGGCGTGCAATCCATCCCTGGAATCCTGGTTTAATTATTTAGGAGGAAGAGCACTTTTGCTCCCCCCAAGTCCTGAAGCCCCCAGAGCCCGGGGAATCATTGTTCAATGTTTATTACCGCTGCAGCCCCGGGCACAGTGTTGCAGAGACCTCATTTCAATATTTACCACTTAGATCACTTAAGGGCTGTCAGCTTTAATAACATTTTATCAATTGGATACTTATATTATTCAAGGCTTCATAAAAATAACAAGACCTGCTTTGGCATTTCAATCATACCCAGGCTAATTTCAGTGACTGCTCAGGGATTTCGTTTTTATTAACATTTAGATCCACCGTGACTGATTCTCTTCCTGGATGCACAGTGCTTGGGGTGGCCGCCTGGGCAGGCCATGGGAGTGGGCCACAGAGCTCTCTGCCCTGGGGCTTGGGGGCAGAAGGGGTCATGGAGTTGAAACGCCAACAGGCTGGGCTGAGACCCCTCTCCAGTGGTGTGACTCGTTCCCAGTGAGTGGTGTGGCTCAGGGCTCCATTGGTAGAAAACGTTCTACTGCAGCCCTTGACAATCTGGCTC
>NW_007826082.1:0-809 GCF_000696425.1 Galeopterus variegatus
TTTGCTAAGATAACAATTGTAGGAACCCTGGAATAATCAAATCCCTGCCAAATTCAAGGCAGAACCCCCAGCCTTCAAGTGACATTCAAGGGCAGCATAAAAAGCACAGCCCACCATTCACTGAATTTGGATCATCAACCATCAGAGCTCAGCCACTCGGCTCCATCTCCCTACTCAGTGCCCACCCAACATTTACAGACTTCTGCCCTTCCCGGTTGATGCATGATCCTGTCTCTCCCCAAATCCCACCTTGCTGCCTTCTGACTACATTCATTCCTCACATCCGGGTGGGTGTTTCCCCAAAGGGCCTGCAACATCCCCTCCAGTTGGACTGCCTCCATTACGCTCCTCCACGGGCAGCCTGTCTGTCCCAGATTCCTGGATGGAACCCAAGTGACAAAAGACGCAGCAAACCTAAAGAGATCATCAAGCCCCAAATCAAGGCAATAGCACATTCAGCTTTCCAGGTTCAAAGAGGTCAGAAATCCTATAGGATGGTAATGAAAATGCTCCAGTAACTTTATTTTTTTTATTTTTTCAAAAGATGACCAGTAAGGGGATCTCAGCCCTTGGCTTGGTGTTGTCAGCACCACGCTCAACCAGTGAGCCAACCAGCCATCCCTATATAGGATCCAAACCCATGGCCTTGGTGTTATCAGCACCACACTCTCCCGAGTGAGCCGCGGGCCGGCCCTCCAGTAACTATATGGGGCTCTGAATCCCATAAATACCTTTGGAAAAACAGACTAGCCTAACCCAAGTGACTGAAGCTGACCTTCAAGGCCTTTACAAACCAGAAAACCAGACTG
>NW_007826083.1:0-809 GCF_000696425.1 Galeopterus variegatus
GGGTGACAATTACATTTGTATCTCATGAATATTCATAATATAAATAAATAAATGCATAATAGTAATAAAAAGAATCCTCTGGTCCAACAGAATAACGTTTGGGTCCTACTACATTTGCTCCAGAAAACAACAGATATAAAAAAATGACATAAGCATAACTTGGTATATGGTTCCCATGTTTGCCAGGGGAACATGAATGAATACAACAATTTTGCCTTGTTTACAGGACAATAGATCACATCCTAAAGATAGGCCATAAAGGACACACATATTTTTCTGTGTGATTTAAGTAGCTCCTCCTTTGAGTTTTCCAGGGAGATAAATTTGCATTCTTCTTGTTCTGACCTCTCCAACTGGTTGTGTTGTTTTTACAAGGTTTCCCAACTATTATGAAATTCCAGAAAATTATTCACAACTGGACATTTTTTTTTTTCCTGCAGAAGTGGGGATCTTGGCTTCAGGTTTCTTGCTTTACACACACACACAAAACCGCTTAATTTATATTGTACCACCTAATAATGCCTTCTACTTATACTAGTAGGAACTTTATTATTGTTAAAATGTTTATTTTAAAATACTATACTTTTAAATATAGTTCCTTTGTTGAAATGGTAAGAACTATATGATATAATATATTGAACAAGTGGGGAAACTTAGAATCAGTTAGTTAGGGACACAGTGGGCTGAAACTTATGGGTCGTTATTCTTAGTCTCATCTTTTCTGAAAACTCTTGCTGTCTTTCTACTGAAAAAAAAATATATAGAAAAACAATAAAAGTAAAAACATTATCCTCATTTGTTTCAGATAT
>NW_007826084.1:0-809 GCF_000696425.1 Galeopterus variegatus
CCCATAACATTTTATTCACTTACTTATTTTCTGCATTAAGGAGATGCTACTATTCCAATTAGCGTTTACCTCCACATCTTATAAATCCCGATCTCTGCTCTGTGCCTTGGTTCCCACTTCCCAGCCATCTCTCCCTGCCCAGACTTTGTCTTTTTTTCAGCACCATGTTTCAGTTGCTTTCATACACAATACTGTGATTATATTAGATGAATTATTTAATTGTAGAGAACACAAACATTTGCAAACATTAGTTAAAAGAAAGAGATTAAATATTAAACTGTAAAAAAGGAAAAAAAAATAACCATGTAACAGGTGGTAGAGTTAGAGCATTGAGCTAAACTTGGAGAAATCAAGGACTTAATGCTATAGTCAAGGAAATGAAGAAATGGGGCACGGCATAATTTAAATATAATCTACAATCAGCAAATTCTGAATCCGGCCTCTCAAATACCCAGGATTTTAAAAACGTGAAGAGATGAGACATGTTTTAAATATTATTTGAAACACAGGTGGTAGCCATTTCTCCCTTCCAAAAGGGATGGGAAATTGAAATTCAAAGCTTTACCAATTGTTTCTTTTAGTAATAAGAGGCCCAGAATTGATGAAACTTTACTTAGTGAAGCAAAAACAGACTCAGAGGACAGTGGAGGGTAAAAAGTTAATTGAAGGAAGTAGATATTGAGGAAAATAGAGCAAAATGGTAAAAAAAAAAAAATAAAAAATAATTAAAAGGTAAGGTACTTGTAAAAAACCCTAAACACTAGAGAGTTTTAAAATATTTTTACTTTGATGTAATAACCCTTTATTGA
>NW_007826085.1:0-809 GCF_000696425.1 Galeopterus variegatus
CTTCCTTCCTTCCTTCCTTCCTTCCTTCCTTCCTTCCTTCCTTTCCTTCCTTCCTTCCTCCCTTCCTTCCTTCCTTCCTTCCTTTCCTCCCACTTATGGGTGAGAACATATGGTATCTCTCTTTCTTTCTGTGCCTGGCTTATCTCACTTAACGTAATTTTCTCCAAGCTCATCCATGCTGCTGTGAATGGCAGAATTTCATTCTTTTATTATGGCTGAGTAGTATTCCATTGTGTGTATATACCATATTTTCCTTACTTAGTTGTCCATCAGTGGACATTAAAGTCAGTTCCATATCTTGGCTGCTATAAATAGAGTTGTGATGATCATGGGAGTGCAAGAATCCTTTTGACGTGATGATTCCCATTCCTTTCAATATATACCCAGAAGTGAGGTTGCTGGATTTTATGATAGTTCTAGTAGTTGTTTGAAGAACCTCCATACTGTTTTCCATAGTGGTTGCACTAGTTTATAGTCCCACCAACAGTGTAGAAGAGATCCCTTTTCTCCACATCCTTTCCAGCATTTGTTATTCTCAGTCTTTTTGATAATGGCCAGTCTAGCTGGGGTGAAATATTTCAATGTGGTTTTGATTTGCAGTTGTCATTGAACATTTTGTCATTGAAAAGGACAATACAAACAAATAAAAGAGGTCATATGTCCTAATAATTTTTTATTGAAATTAATAGTTTTGTTACTCTAGTATACTATCAAAAATCTGAATTAATTTTAAAATAATTCGTCTATAATATGTAGCCATTGTACTAGTTACTGTAGGAAATGAAAAGATGAGTACATCACAAATGTTG
>NW_007826086.1:0-809 GCF_000696425.1 Galeopterus variegatus
TAGCCACATTTCAAATACTCAAAATTCAATGTTTCTACCAATTTGAACAACACAGCTCTAGCATTTTGAAATTACATTCACCATAGAGTGATAGAACTGTTCTAATGTAAAGATTTAATTAAAAATTATTTTTCCAAAGCAATAAAGAAAACTATGGCACTTCCCCACTTTTTTTCTTATGTTAAGGATTAATTTTTTCCACTTTAATAATAATCAGGTGAGCATTATAGGAAATGTCTTTCAAACTCACGTATGAACAGTGAGAGACTACAATCTGATTAAATGTGAATGAATGCCTGGGTTTAGAAGTCACCATTATATCTAACATGATTGTCTTTGAATCCTATTCCTACAGACACAGTGATAAAGGAAACTGATGACCAGCTGATAGAACGAATTAAAAAAAAATGAAAATCATGCATAATTATCACCCTCTCCTTCCTTCCTGTAAAAAAAAGTGAAAATCATGCATAATTATCACCCTCTCATTCCTTCCCGTTCCCTTTGGTGTATCCAGGTTCCAGTGCTGAGATTTACTCCTAGATCCCCAACACTTCAAATCCAGTACAGTTCCCTCTAAGACTGTAAAGAACAATATCTAGCAATATTCTGATAACCCTCCCAACACCACTTATCAACTGTGCCTCTTTGACTAGATCTTATATATTAGTATTTCATTATGAATAAAATAATGGTATTATTTTCATTGCTACTATTATCATTGTTACTAATAGTAGTAGTAGTTATAGTAACGTAATGACATAGTTTGGGAGAAATGTTCTTTGCACAAACTGTACTCTGCTTGTAGT
>NW_007826087.1:0-809 GCF_000696425.1 Galeopterus variegatus
TGGGTTTGTTCTGGTGTGCACAGGTATTTTGTATTTAACTGGTCCTCACTTTGCTGAAGGGAACCTGGGTTTTCAGATTGTTCTTACTCCTTCCTGACATTCCCACGCCTGTGAGCTCTATAAAAATGACACGTGATACTTACAGCTGACCTGAAAAAGTATAATCCTGCTATTTTGAAATGCATGTCATATGTTTAAAAGCTCCATCCCCTCTAGCCCCGCA
Source organism: Galeopterus variegatus (assembly GCF_000696425.1). NCBI lineage: Eukaryota > Metazoa > Chordata > Mammalia > Dermoptera > Cynocephalidae > Galeopterus > Galeopterus variegatus. The sequence goes on from NW_007826087.1 coordinate 224, forward strand.
ACCTGGATTCCTTTTCTGCTGAGCTGTTTGGCTCTGGTCCTGCAGTGTGGGTCGGTGGAGCTGATTGTTAAGAAAGGAGCTTATGATCACATTTCTTTTCAGATGCCAAGCACAGAAAGGCCCTGCTGGAGAGAGATAGGGACAGGTGTGGTAGGTAAGGTGATACCTCCATTACTGTTTCACCTTTGGACCCTCTTAATAAGACATTTCTAAGGAGTCTTTGCTTTAGAAAACACAGTCAGGTAAAATCTTACCTCCAATTTAGTTTACAAGTTTACAAGAGTACTTCAAAAAGTTCACGGAAAAATAGAATTGAAACACAATATGAATCTTTCCATGAACTTTTTGAAGTACCTCGTAGGTGGCCTCACATCCTTAACTGCCTTTGAGGACCAGGAAGCTTTTTTAAAAAGAGTGTTTGTCATTTCTTATATTGATTTTTAAATGTGCCAATACTTTTCACAACGCCAGAGAGACTCAGAAATGCAAGATCTGTTTTGAGGTGTCTCACCTTTTAAGTGACCGCAGAGAGTGGGACCTCGGATTGTGGGGCCTACACAAAGGTTGCTAATTTTGGCTACATAAG
>NW_007826088.1:0-809 GCF_000696425.1 Galeopterus variegatus
ATTTTTTTTTTTTTTTTTTTAATGACTAGCTCTCAGACTTCTGGTCAAGATGGCAGAATAGACAGTCCCCAGCGTCACTCTCTTCCACAGTCAACCAATTTACAACAATTAAAAAGCAACCACTGCCAAGCTGGGGCTGCTAGATCTCAGGGGAAGAAGAGGAGAGACCTATGGAGTTCATGAAGGTGGGAAAAGCCAAGATGAGAGAAAGAAAGGACTGCCCCAACCATTTCAAGCCCTGGCTGCTTCAAGGCTGGCCCTATTGAGCACAAGGAGCAAGGGCTGGCAAAAGTCGCAGGTGTGTGCTTTGTATGAGGTTGCTTGGGGGCTACAGAGGAGAAGAGGGCCTTGGTGGCCCCCAGGCCAGCAAGACCACTAACAGGGTTCCCGTGACCCATGGACCCACATAGGAGCGAGGGGCCACAGACAACTGAAAAAAAGAAGCCACTCAGAGGCCTTGAGTCATCACAAGGGACCAGCGCATGGCCCACCCCATGGGAAGTGTTTGGTGTGTGGGCAGTGGGGGAGATGGGCCCACCAGGGGAACACTGGGACACAGCATGGACAGCTGCTCTGCCCTCCAATCAGCGCAGGACCACTCAGTGGAGACTGGTCAGGAGTAGAGAACTGCAGGGGATGCAGTTTGCTGAAAAGACTCAGACCCAGACCAGAGTTTCCACACAACCCAGGTGTATCTGCTCTCACAAGACCCGGAAGTGCTTACAAGGTCAACAATTAAAACCTGAGTTGCACAAAAAGCCTTCCCCAGGGAATTAGCAGCAAAGCAGCAATTTAGCTCAACTACGGGG
>NW_007826089.1:0-809 GCF_000696425.1 Galeopterus variegatus
CTTCATGGACAGCACTTTTTGGATATCTTTTGTGAAATCCTTTCTCACCTCAAAATCAGAAAGATGCTCACCTTATGTTTTCTTCTGAAGATTTTAAAGGTTTGCTTTAACATTTATGTTCTTAATACATGTGTAGCTGATTTTTGAATGTGGTCGAGGTAGGAATCAAATTTTATTTTTTCCATTCAAATGACCAAATTTCCAGCAGCATTAATTAAATACCCCCTCCTTTTCCCAATAATCTGCCATTTGACTTCTGTTATTTATTAAAGTTCCATGTGTATGTAGATCTTTTCCTTTGCTCTCTATTCTATTCCATTGGTATATTGGCCTTTCCCTGCATCTATAGAACACTGTCTTAATTACCACAGACACATAAAAACATCATATCTAGTAGAGAAGATGCCCTTTACCATTCTTGGCTATTCTTAGCCCTGTGCTCTTCCATGCACATAGAATCTACTCATTAAGTCCCCCGTCATCACCCTAACAAAACCTGTAGGAATTTTGATTAGAATTGCATTACATCTATAGATCAATTTGAGGAGAACTGATATTTTTGTGTGATATTATCTTTCTATTCATAAACATATGATGATATCTCCATTTATTCAGGTCTTTAAAAATGTCCTTCCATAGTTATATAATTTTCTATGTATAAGTCTTGCACATAATCTGTTTTATTTATTCCTGAGTACTTATATTTTTTGTTACAATCATTAAGTTGCTTTTTTTTTTCTTTTTTAATTTATCTTTTCTAATTGCTTGCTGCTGGAAAATAGCCATTTTTATGTTGTTCTTATATTTGT
>NW_007826090.1:0-809 GCF_000696425.1 Galeopterus variegatus
AGCTCGGGCAGTCATGACTATAAATGGCATGAGTTCTGAGCATACAAGCCTGCTCAGATTCTTCCAGGGACAGCCCCGACTCATGGCCAGGAAGCACATTGTGTCCTGACACTGTCAGAGGAGGTTGCAAATGGCCTCTGCAGCTCCAGCCCTCATATCTTCTATCTTCTAGGAAGGCAAAAGGCATGAGGGGTCCTCACAGCTGAGACATCCTCCCAGGAAGGATTTCAGGATTTTCCCTAGAGATTCAACCCAAGAACTTTTGCCTACAGCACGTTGTCTGTAATGCAGTTATGGGGCCAACCTCTATTTGCAAGAGGTTAGGAAATGGAATTTAGCTGAATGCATTGCCAGCTTGAGCTCCCAAATTAGGGGGCTCTCTAAGAAAAGAAAAGAGGAAAATAGGTTCTCTTCAGGCAACGCATATCTCTGCTGCAGCAGGCTTGATTCTCAGCTGCACAGTATGTCATGGGTCTGCCCAAACCAGAGGTTACTTGAGGGTGTGGGTGGGGCTGTTGCAAACTGGGTGTGGAGGGTGCTAGAGGGTGGGCAGAGAAGAGCACCCCTCTGTGCCGGGGGGAGGGTTTGCTTGTGCCAGAAGAATCTGCATGACAACACATTCAACCAGTGCTCTCTGCCCACATCACTCCGAGAGAGAGTGATCTCCCTGTGGGGGCACACTAACACCACCTGCCAGGGATGCCAGAGAAGGGCCCTGGCACTGGGCATGAGGGTGGATGAGAAGACGCTCAAGCGCTTTGCTGGACTGGCATAACTACATCTGGAGATCATGGAGTGTGTGCCTGTGG
>NW_007826091.1:0-809 GCF_000696425.1 Galeopterus variegatus
TATATTGTGGAGATGCAAAAGCCCGTTGGTACCCTTTTACATTTTTGTCACATAAATTTTTATTTCCAATTAGGTCAATTTGTGGACATTTGTTTCAGTTTACTATTTCTTTCTTCTGTATTGGGTTTTTTCCTCTATCCCTCTCTTCCTCTCTCTTTCTGTGGTTATTGGATATACTTTGGGGGTTCCCTTTCTACCCAGCTCATATTTATATTTTTTTTCTTTTTCTCTAGAGAATTCATCAGAGTTAGAGGCTTCTTCCACCACAATGTTTGGATTAACCTCTTGGCTGTGCCACAGGCATACCATGGATATTTTCCCCTGTGACAATGGGATCTGGATCTGTTTCAAGGGCAAGGGCCTAGGCAGCAGCAGTAGTAGTGAGGGAATTTTGTAAGGTCTTAGTGAGTCATCTGCTTTTAGGAGTGAGGATCTCAGTGTGCCATGTAGAGACAACTCTTCCTCCACAAAAGTGGACCCCCATATTTTACAGAGCATCGGTCTTTCCCTTGAGCACACTGCAGAGCAGGAGTCAATGCCTGGTTAAGACACAATCAAGGGTCACAGGATGAGTCATTCTTCTCATCTGGGGTCTGTCATGGCTTCTGCTGGAATTAAGACATATAATAGGTCCAGGCTGTGGCTGAGACTCACAACCCAGGGCCCCTGTAAAGAGGGCATCAATTCCATGTTACTGCATAACAGAGACTGGGTAGAACTCAGTAAATGCAACCCAGCTAAGGGCAACAAGGCTGCCTGAAGGCAGCAACACAGCTCCAAGAACATGCTAGCCAAGAAGCAGCAGTTCA
>NW_007826092.1:0-809 GCF_000696425.1 Galeopterus variegatus
TCACTTCTAATATGAGCGTATGGTACAGATCCCCAGGACTGAGAGATCACAGATGATTCACGAGTTGTCTAATGTAGTGCTGAAGACATTAGCATGCTTACGACTTGAACTCCCTTAGGCCCTTGGGCCGTTTGGAAGATGTCACTTCATTTCATTTTTAGTTCCTTTCAGGCTATAGCTTCTTACACATAAGGAGCATTTCATCTTTCTCAGTCTGCCCACTACCACCATGGTGCTCTGATATAGAGGCAGATACTTGTTAGTATACACTGGAACTCTAAGACACAAATGTCTTCAATCCACTTAAATCAAAGACAACCTGTAAGGACATAAGATAGTCAAAGAACCAATGCAGTCAAAATTCAGCAGTTGAGCGGGGGGTGCACGGTGAGTGCAGACTAAGACAGTCTCGGGGATATCACAGCGCGAACCATGAAAGTGTCATGTCATATATCTGCTTATGTGTAATTGTCCTATCCAATGGGCCATGCGTGTTAGTACAATTGCATATAGACTTCACAATTCTTCCCACTTCAGATAGAGAAATAAAAGCCTAGAGTCAGTCATGATGGAAGCACAAGTCTGACCACTGGACCTGGACTCATCCCTGATGAAACCAAGAGTCCCGACTCTTCAGTAGAATATCCATTGAGAAAGCCCTCTAAGCATAGGTGTCTCTAATATCAGCCTTCCCATGGCAGGATTGGAGGGTTTCCTCACAAAGGAGAGGCCTCAAAGCATGGGTGGTAAAGTGACCACCTCCATCTGAATTAATGTCAGGCCCTTTGAGGCCCTAGATCAGGGCCACT
>NW_007826093.1:0-809 GCF_000696425.1 Galeopterus variegatus
TTTTTGAAGTATCCTCATATGCATATATAACTTGCTCAAAATTAGCTCACCTCAAACAGAACCAACCCTTATGTAAAACAATCTCCCTAATGCCTCTTCAGGAAGTGTGCATGTGTACATTTCATTATAGGGACCATTCACATTCACAAATGTGTCCATAAAACTCTCTCAGAAGTACTGGCAATGCCTGGACCCTGCTGAGAAAGTTATGTGGAGGGACACAATGTTGAAGAACTAGAGACAACTGGTCTTCCTATGTGAAGTAACTCTCCTAAGACAGAATCTGTTTTCCATCTTCACTTTTCCCATTATGAGTTCTCTTAAGAACCCGTCTTGAGTGACTGAGTTTCTAATCTCTGCTCTTAAGGGAAAGATTGAAGCCTTGTTGATTAAGAAATTAAAAAAATCACAATGGTGACTTTGGATTTCAGTCTTCTCATTTCTTCAGATGACTTGCTCACTTCATCCTGGATTAGTGGTTGTATTTATCAATACATAGCACACCCACTTTAAATATCCAGTTCTCTGATTCTACCTCTGTGCTCCTGATTTAGTTCTTGGATGTAGAGTAGATCTGTATTTTGTAGGATTTAGTTCGGTGTATATTTATAATATCCCTTAAACATTTAGAAGGAGGCAGTGAATAGGCAATTTTAAGAATTATTTTTATACCCATCTATATCCTTTATTCTCGATGAACAAAAAGCTAGATCTGAATTTTGTGAGACCACAGCACAACACATTTCTTTAGTACAGCATTACTCAGTGAACATAGTAAACAAGTTTGTATCCAAAATCACTGAGAAAGT
>NW_007826094.1:0-809 GCF_000696425.1 Galeopterus variegatus
GTGGACATTTCCTCTCTATGGAATCCTACAGCATATGGTCTTTTGTGACCGGCTTGTTTCACTGAGCATAACGTTTTCAAGTTTCATCCATGCCGGAGTACCCGTCTGGAGTCTATTCCTCAGTGGCTGAATGACATTCCATTTGTGTGAAGAGGACACATTTGGTTGTCCGTCCATCCTCTGATGGCTGTCCATGGTCCTTCCACGCACCAGCCCCCGGTCCTCCTGTTGGGGGGGTGCGCGCCCGCCGATCTCCCTCTGACCTTGACCTTGACCCTGACATGGAACCAGATGGCTCCCTCCTTCCCACCCGGGCGATTCCTACTCATCGTTCAAGGTCCACTCAGAGGTCGCTTGCTCCAGGAAGCCCGCCTACATTTCCCCCAGTGGCCCAGCCATGGCTTCCCCGCGGTGCTCCCGCAGGGCCACGCCCCAGACACGCTGCCATCGCCCTCTGCAGATCCGGAACTGCCGCAGAGTCCCTTTCTGAGGCTCGGGGCTCCGCCAACCCGCCAGGACTTTCGTGGAGTGGAAAAGAGGGGACTGGACGGGCAGCAGCGGCTGCCAGATAAGCGCATTGTTTCCTCGAGGCCACCGATGGGAGGAGAGGAGATCGGGGAGGAGGAAGCGACAGTCCCCTGCGGCTGGGGCGCGGGGGAGGTGGCGGGACTTGGTGTGTCAAAGTCGCCCAGTTGCCCCGCTCCCTGGCGTATGTGTTTGTCCCTGATGCCCGGGGCCGCGGGCGCGGTCAGGGTCCCCGGCACCCCGCGCAGCCGCGGGTCCTTCCCTCTGAGAGCGCGTCGGTGGCC
>NW_007826095.1:0-809 GCF_000696425.1 Galeopterus variegatus
CCTCTTGAGAGGCCATGGTGAACAGCAAGTGCTGGTAAAGTCTCCTGTAGTTTGCAATAGTGGGTAAGGTAGGATCCTTTATTATCTTTATGTTCTCTCAAGGTTAATAAATAAAGAACAAGGTCCAAGATGATACTCACAGCTTCTTTCTTCCACCTCCCACTGATGTTCCCTTTAAACTCTGAGCTTATCTTGACTGTAGAGTTTTGGGGTTCCTAACACAGTTTCTATAGGACTTGAGTCTATGGAGGCCCTGTCTTTAATAGGTCTTTAAAGTTTCTTATTGACCATTATTATTGGACATGGCATACCAAGAGGCACCCTAGAGAATCTTAGGGTTCCAAATACAGTTCTCACCTGCCCCATTGTGTGGCAGAAACCCCATTACCCCCAGGTAATCTACCTCTCTGTCTGAGATCCTCAGCTTGAGGACTTCAGTATGGCCGAGAGACAGTCTTGGTTTCCAGTTTGTCAAAACAATGATTGTGTTCCCTAACAAGCAGATTCCACTGAAACCAAAGTCATAAGGAGGGAAGATAAAATTCCCTTCAGTGAACTATTTGGTATAATAATAATAACAGTCATTTTTTTTCACACCATCCTTCTTACTTCAGCATAGTAGAATGGCCAGGAAAAAGCATTAAATTATATCTACAATTCATTTTCTGTGTGTACATTCTCTGTGACTACAGGAGTGAATTTGAGTGAATTCTTCAAAGCTTCCATAGAAACTTTCTGATTTTCCACCTGTTTTCTCAGTTGGGCATTGAAGACTTTGGGTTTCTCTCTCTCTCTCTCTCTCTCTCTCT
>NW_007826096.1:0-809 GCF_000696425.1 Galeopterus variegatus
AAGAAAGAAAGAAAGAAAGAAAGAAAGAAAGAAAGAAGAAAGAAAGAAAGAGAAAGAAAGACCACAATAAAACGCTGAACTTTTAGAAGGAGAGAACAGACCTGTAGTTACTAGTGGTGGGAAAGGGGGCAGGCGAGGGGGATTAGGAATTCATTGGGTAAGGGGCACAAAGAGTAATTACGATTTTTGTAGTGATGAACGGGCTAATAATATCGATTTGATCATCACATACTCTACACAAATCCTGATAGTCAACTTTGTACCCCATAAATATGTATAATCAAAAATTAATAAATTTTTTAGGAAAAAATCTATACAGCAAATAAATAAATAAATAAATAAACTAGAGCACGATCCGCACGCACCACAGGCAATCTATGAGACAGCAAAGACGGGAAGAATCTCACCCTTCCGCAGCCAAGCACAAGCAGACCATTGCACACGTGTTCCTGAGACCAGCACTCATGGGGGCTCAAGTCCGAGGCTGTCACAGCATCACTGGTCCTGCGCAGTCCTTCCTGAACTCACCTGGTAACTAGGTGGCTATTTGTGTTTGCCAATTGCCTTTATTCGAAGGAAAAATAAACTTCTCACATTTGTGCAACAGGAGGTAGGTTTGTAACCTGAGCCAGGCTCCGGCTCTCAGAAGGAGACTGGGAGACGTGGCTGCTTCTTCCTTGATGGTTGCTTTTCAAAGAGAAGCCCCCAGGCCTGGATGAAACACTTCTGGGTTGTAAAAACGCCAAGGGGCCATTAGCTTTTAAAAAGATTTATAAACGTCTCAAAGGGGCAGAGAACATATTCACAAA
>NW_007826097.1:0-809 GCF_000696425.1 Galeopterus variegatus
ACAGAAATTAAATGTTAAATGACTCCAAATCAAGGAAGAAGTAGGTTTAGAAATCACAGCAATTCAACTCCACTTCTCAAATACCTCCCACTTATGAGCTGGAAGAAATGAATTTACGTTATTTAAGACTGTTTTGTCTTTTCTTAAGTGGAAGCCCAGAGTCAGGTTACCTAATTTTACATTCTCCAGTTTCAACATGTGGGAGATTGAGCATAATTCACAGTCTGTATAAATTTTCATATTCTGCATCATATCTGGCCAAGCCCCAACTCTCAGTTGTAAACTCCTTGACCCCAAAGCCACGAGCTACTTGAGAGCAGGCTAACGATTTCTCTCAATTATAACAAATTCCCAGCCTCGGCTGTCCCTGTATGATCCATGACACTATTCCTAGTTTATCCTGCTGTCTTGCTTTGATTTGGGTCTTGTTAGGGGACTGGAAGGTAAACCTTCATAGTGACTTAGATGATACAAGTATCTATTAAAGATTTAAGGAAAAAATAAAACTACCCCAGGGCTGTAGTCTGCTGGGAGTTGTCAGAATGTACACTGTGACTTCAAGGTTTTGTTCAACTGTCATCTTCAGGCAGAGACGGAAATGTCAGTGGTTTAGAGAGTCCTTCTTTGCTTCAGGAAAACCACAAATTGCAAATACAAGTCCTGTGGTGGTAGCTATTATAGAAGTAGGGCAGAGAAATTCTGGTAGCTCAAGAAGAGGTGAGATACTTGCAACCCCCCTTTGATGTCTACACTGGTAGGTTTTAAAACAGAAAAATGATCATGTCATTCTCTGGCTCAAAAAATTCAAA
>NW_007826098.1:0-809 GCF_000696425.1 Galeopterus variegatus
CTCCCCAAAGTATTTCATAATAACCACTAATATTGCTCATTACAGTATCATACAGTCCATACAGCTTCTGTAGCAAGTTGAGTTCCCTTCTGGGAAACAAAATAATTAAATCGTCACATAACGTGTATTTTTAAAATAAATTCCATTATTGGGTAGGCAGAGTTCATCCAATCGAATATTTCATACATTATGTGTACAATTGTCTTATAGTTACCAAATGCATACAATTATATGGGTTTCTAATACAGAGACTTTGTTAAAGCTCTATCAACAAGGACAAGTTTATAGCTCCAAAATATCCAAATCATACTATAACTTGACATTATTTTATTTTTGATTATTTTATAAAGGAAAAATCTCTTTTTTTCCATGAGAAACTTACTATACCAATCACTGCAAACAATGTGACCAAAACTTAGTAACAAGATCAAAGCTAAGGCTAAAGTTTTATTTTATTTTATTTTTCTTTAAAATACAAGCTGGATTTTTATGAGAACATTTCCCTTGACTAAGTCCTGGTCTGTCTTAAGTCTGAGCTTAAACATCACTTTCCTACCAGAAGTTTTTTCTCTTGTGCCCACATGGAGTTATAGCCAAAACAAGAATAAAAGATCTAAGAAAAGGAAAAGTTCTTAATTGTGTAAAACACTAAATCGACCACTCAACAGTTTGTGAATTCTCACAGAAATTCCTCAACCCTTAGTATACCAAGAGGTTCCACTGGACCGAATTTTAGTTTTTGAGGATATTTTTTAGTAGTTCTAATTATTTATAAGGATTGATATTCACAACTTTAATTCCTTATTAGA
>NW_007826099.1:0-809 GCF_000696425.1 Galeopterus variegatus
CCAGGGAATTGCATTAAGGTAGAAGCTGAGAATTTTGCTGAAATTATGATAATATTCTGGAGAGAAGAGTGTCACACAAGATTGCGAGATGTTCCGAAGGCCTTGAGATGATTAAAAGTGCATCACCATTCCTAGAGTACAGCCTTCCTATTGAAAGTCAGGAGGTGTTCTGATATCTACCCAAGTCATTTTTGCCATTTCCTTCAATCCATCATATGTAGCAGGACACATATTAGCAAAGGCTGGAGCAAGGTAATGCTGGAACAATCTGTCCACTGACATCGGTGATGTGAAGGAACGGGAATGTTTCTAATAAAGGAGAAAAGAACAAAAGAGGTGAAATGGTCTAAACCCAAAATTGGTATTATTTCCCTATCTGAAGTTGTTTCACAAGTTATCTTGCAGACTGTAAGCTAAGCATGCTTCAGAGAGAAGGGTCTTAACCTTCAGATGAGCTTGAGCACTACAGAAACAAAAAGTCTCCCACCTGTGGAACTAACATACCAGAAATTGAACCACCAGAGTTTTTCATGAAGTGAGAGATCCTTCAGCAAGCAAGATCTGGAGTCCAGCAGCTTCATTACCATATATGGACTGATTTAGAGCTAGCCAGTCCATTTTTGTGCAGTCAAATGGCCTGACTCAGAGCTAGCCCATTAACTTTTACTTTGTTACCAAATATGGTCTGATCTGGATCTAGTCAATCAACTTTTCCCCACATTTTTACACCCCCACTGACCCTGGATGGGAGAGACAGATTTGAGCCTTGCCTCCTGTCTCCTTGCTGGTCAACCTTGCAATAAAGCCTT
>NW_007826100.1:0-809 GCF_000696425.1 Galeopterus variegatus
ATATCAATACTCGTGATTAATATGTGATGCTCAAATCAGAATAATTATTATATTCAATAATGTACACTGTCATTGCTATTTGTGGCCCTTTACTATTCCTCCCTCCCCTCTCCCTTCCCACTTCTAGTAACCTCAGTTTTCCTTTTGAAAGTTCAATGCATTATTGTGAATGTTGTATCTTTCTTTCTTTCTTTCACTTATATGTTTACTGTTTTAGCTCCCACTTATGAGTGAGAACATACAGTATTTCTCTTTCTGTGCCTGGCTTATTTCACTTAATGTGACTTTCTCTAAGTTCATTCATGTTGCTCCAAATGGCAATATTTCATTCTTTTTTATGGCACAGTATTATTTCATTTTGTATATATACCACATTTCCCTTATCCAGTCTGATGATGGACATTTAGGTTAGTTCCAACTCTTGGCTATTGTAAGTAGGACTGCGATAAACATGTGGGTGCAGGTATCTCTTTGACATGATGATTTCCATTCCTTTGGGTATATACCCAGCAGTGGAATTGCTGGATTATATGGCAGTTCTATCTGTAATTGCTTGAGAAACCTTCATACTGTTTTCATAATGGCTGCACTAATTTACAGTCCCGCCAACAGTGTAGGAGGGTTCCCCTTTCTCCACATCCTTGCCAGCATTTGTTGTTCTCTGTCTTTTTGATTATAGCCAGTCTAATTGGTGTGAGAATGGTATTTTATTGTGGTCTTGATTTGCATTTCCCCCGTGCTGAGTTTTTTTTTTTTTTTTAATATAAGTGTTGATGTCTAAAATTTCAGGACTTATTGAGGGCTGTGTT
>NW_007826101.1:0-809 GCF_000696425.1 Galeopterus variegatus
GGAGCTCTTGAGTATGCCACCATCTTTGAGAAGTCAACTAGAAAAAAATAAAGTTTAAATTATTTTCTTGATTCTTGTATTTCTTTTTTGGACTAGCTCACTTTTATAGTCATTTGTGTTATAAATGCCCATACTGATAGTATACCCCTAATTTTGTTTCTAAGTGCATCAAACATCACCCAAACCACAAGCATAGTTTGCCCAAATATTTCAGCTAGCTGTAAAACAATCCCAGAATTTAATGACTTAAAACAACCATCATTTTGTTTTATCTTACAATTCTATGTCAGGAGACCCAGCAGAGCTCAGCTGGGCAATTCTGCCCCACCAGACACCACCAGAGCTGTTTGGGAATAATTCAGGCAGGCTAGTCTGGAAAGTTCAAGATGGCTTCCATACATGCCCTTGGCAGGGAAGGCTGCAAGGCTGGGCTTTGCTGGTCCCTCTCTCTCTCTCTCCTCTTAGTTTCAGGGCCACATGGTACTTGGACTTATTACATGGGGAGAATGTGTATTCTAAGGGGACTGCTAGAATCTAGAAGCCTTCTTACGACAGCCTCAGAAGTGCCAGAACATTACTTCTGCTGTATTCCATTGGTCACATAAATCACCAAGACCGGCCCAAATTCAAAAGGAGGGAAAACAGACTCTTCCTTTAAAAAAAAAAAAAAATTGTAGCCACTTTTTTAATCTACCTCTCCAAAACTCTGAAAAGTCTGTCATACACCTCTATCGAATGCTTTTCATTGTTCCTTTAACACCACTCATAAAAATGAAACAAGTATTTTTCTACAAAGAAACAGCTTTTCC
>NW_007826102.1:0-809 GCF_000696425.1 Galeopterus variegatus
ACTACTGATAGTGTTACCTGACATGCTTGGTAAAGCTTGTCATCTTTATGTTTGGACTCTGAAATAAAAGAATATTGGGCTGCTGTTTCTGGAGTTGTGTTCAGAATACAGTGAATATTGAAAGTGAGATTGATAACCTGGTTCCTCTAATCACTCCCCAGATGCACACATAGAATCCAGAGTCCAGTGTGTCTCTTAAGGCTTTACTTTTCACTGGGCTGACCTCCAGAAAGAAATGGCACTTCTGTGCAGGGCTGGATGCATCCCCAAGGCCCTTCAGGCAGAACAAGTAGCATTTCTATGGAAACACTGCATATGCTCATGTGTGCACATACACACCTGGCATTCATCCTTCTGGTGACCAAGCCAAATGAGGTAATTTATGCTATGGCCACTAGAAGCGGGGCTTGCTTCATTAACAGCATATCTTGCTAGCAGGAGTATAGGGAAAAGGGTATTGGTTTCCTCTAGGGAAAGTGCTTTTCTACTGGGTCCTTGCCAAATGTCACGCTGACAGTGTTTTGAGACAAGCTGGGCTGTACCCTTCACATAACTGCTGTGTGTTTTGTGGCCAGAGTTCCTTGTTGTAAAGAAAATCTAATATAGCAGAGACCTACCTACCTTGGGAGAGGGGGATGCTATTTACCTAAGGTAGGACATTGGCATTATATTATCAGAGGGTATTTTCTGATCAAATATTTAATAAGAACCTCTCCTATTTGTCTTTTCTTGGCCTGAGGATGTTCTTTGAAGTACTGTGCAGTACCACTCTTATGTTCATGATTTACCCAGAGCTCTGCCACAATCTG
>NW_007826103.1:0-809 GCF_000696425.1 Galeopterus variegatus
GAAGGAGAAAATATGAAAGGAAATAGGCATAGAGGACAAATCCAGGAGATCTAATATTCAAGTAGTGAGAGTGTCATAAAATAAGAAAAGAAAAATAGTGGAGAAGAGATTACGAAGTGCTATGGGTTGAATGTGTCCCCCAAAAGTTCATGTATTGGAGACTTGATCCTTAATGTAACAGTGCTGAGAGGGTAGAAAATTCAATTATGACATTTGAAAGGTGGGACCTTTAAGAGGTGATTGGATCATGTGGACTACGCCCTTGTGAATGGATTAATCCACTCATAGAGTAATGGGTTAACAGCTTAGCAGGAGTAATAGGAGGGGCACTGGTGGCTTTATAAGGAGTGCAAGTGAGCCGGTCAGCTCTTCTGCTCATGCCATGCTCGCCATGTGATGCTCTGGTCACCATGAGACTCTCCAACAAGAAAAAGACCCCTACCAGATGTGTCCCCTGGACCTTGGGCTTCCCAACTTCCAAGCTATAAGAACAAATTTCATTTCCTTATAAATTACCCAGTTTCAGGTATTCTGTTATAAGCAACAGAAAATGGACAAATACACAAAGACATGGAAAAATAATTCCCCAAACATGAAAAATAGTCTCCTGTGTTCACATCAAAAAGAATCTAACGGGGCCGTCCCCATGGCTCACTCGGAAGAGTGCAGCGCTGGTAGCGCCGAGGCCATGGGTTCAGACCCTATATAGGGATGGCCGGTGCACTCACTGGCTGAGCGTGGTGTGGGCCACACCGTGCCGAGGGTTGCGATCCCTTTACCGGTCAGGAAAAAAAAAAAAAAAGAATCTA
>NW_007826104.1:0-809 GCF_000696425.1 Galeopterus variegatus
TCATTCGACAAAATTAAGCAAGGTTTGTCTTTTCTTCTTCCCTGCACGGCTGAGGTGAAGCGGAACTGCCTGAGCAGCCAGACCTCGTTCCGGGGTGTTTGAAGCTCACGTTCATTGAGAGTCCACATGTGCCATCCTGTGACTTCAGCAGCGCTTGTGACCTACAGGGAGTTTTCCCTCATTCCTGTCCTGGGACTGAACCCTGACTCCAGACAAAATCCTCAGTTGCAATCCTTGCTTATATTTTGAGGAGAATTATTTTTATGAACTAAAATCTCTTCAATTCAGATTTCATTTCCAACTCAGGTTAAGTGTTTCCACAGAGAAATGTTGTATTTATATTAAAGCCACATGTACAAGGAAAACCTCTATTAAATAGTCTAAAATGTAAATTGAATTCATTGGCTGTCTTTTTTAAAGCTTTTTAAAAATAAATATTTGTAAACATCGAGTGTTTTGTTGATTACTTGACAGCATTTCATATTTTGCATTTTGAGCTTTTAAAAATAAAATATTGCAGACTATAATAGATTAACACAGTGTATAAATGCTTTCATTTCTTTATGAAAATTTTAAGCTCTAATTTCGACAGCAGACAAGCAGTGCCAACTGTTGCCACATGAGCCTTCAGAGAGGTTCCAGCAAGTCATGGGAGGCAAAGGGAGCAAATCAAATGACAAAACCTCATTTTGACATGTCCCTGTTCTATCAGGACCTGATCTACCAGTGCATTTTGCAGGACAGACAAAAAAAAAAAAAAAGGCATCATGGCAAGTTAGCTACTTTTTTGGGAGAATGTGTGTAATTTG
>NW_007826105.1:0-809 GCF_000696425.1 Galeopterus variegatus
CTGTCAGTGGTGCCTTGGCTGGACTGGAGTGAAATATACCAGCAACGAGGCCTATTTTGATGTGACTGAAGAGATTGATGCCATTGCTGATAAATCAGTTTCCACAATTACTGCTGAGATCCCGAGGGTGATTGATTCCTGGGTCAAGCGGACTGGAACGCCCGACCATGCACTCTCCTTCATGAACCCCAGGCTGCTGGATGATGTCAGCTTCCACCCTTGTGTTCATTTCAAGCACTGGGAGTCGGAGCTCATCTCTCCTTCGTCCCTCCTGATGGAAACTCTTCCTGCTCTCTTACCATTCTGGTTGCAATTCCCGTGTATGTCAAACACAACATCAGTTTCCGGGACAGCAGCTCACTCAGACGCTTTGAAATAACAGTGGGACCCAAGCAGACCAGGGGGAAGACCATAGAGGGAGTGATTGTTACCAGCCAGATGCCCCAAACAGTCCTGAACATGAGCCTCACTCCATCGCAGGGGACACACACATTTGACCCAGTCACAAAGATGCTGTCTTGGGATGTAGGAAAAATAAATCCCCAAAAGGTACCAAGTTTGAAGGGGACCATGAGTCTTTAGAAAGGAGCTTCTAAACCAGATGAAAACCCCCCAATTAACCTGCAGTTTAAAATGAAGCAGCTGGCCATTTCTGGACTGAAAGTGAACCGTTTGGATATGTACAGAGAAAAGCACAAACGCTTTAAGGGTATAAAATACATGACTAAAGCTGGAAAGTTCCACGTTTGAACCTGAAGGGAGAGTTCTGAAGAAGGAACAGTCATGAACACTTTTTCATTTCTTACTCG
>NW_007826106.1:0-809 GCF_000696425.1 Galeopterus variegatus
GCTTTGGCATCTGAGACTGGGGCAGTAAATGAAGTGCGTGCTACCAAGAAGTAGGTATTGCATATGGGATACAGAGTTATCACATGATGTGTTCATCTGGGGTTTAACTTCTAAGACCATCTTGACACAAGAGGTCACATTCTGGGTGCTCCTAGAAGATCAACAAGGTTCTGTGAATATAAATATTTTATCAAGATGATAGTGGATTGGGGAATGTTTTCAGATAGGAATGCATTTGAGATGTACCTAATCCTGGGACTACAAATATATGACTCGGCACTATTCACTGGGGTCAAAAAATGGAGGGTGCTCTTGTCCTGAATGATGTGAGAATAGCTTTTAGTAATTTCCCTTAATGAATCTCCATTCCGAGGTTGTAGGTACCACTGGACATCAGGTAGGTCCTTGCTACCACTGCAGGGCAAGCGTTCAGGTGAGAGTTGACGTCTGTGATAGAAATGGGATTGCTGTGGCTCTGGCAAATCACAGAATAAGACAAACACCTCTTCACTCCCTGCAGAATACGTCCAAAGGAGTTTTTTGGTGGAACAATCTGAAAATCACAATAAACAAAGCAACATAGAAACACATTAGAAAATGGAATTCTAATATATTTACAAACAGGATTTGATTTAACAAGGGATTAGGCTTCCTTGTGTGTCCTTCACTCTTCCCATTTTGTAGGGGAAAAGAAGTTCACGCTCTGCGTGAAGTCTACGTGTCCCAGGAGACTCCAGCATCACCAGAGCAGCCGGGTTTCCTGTGAAAGATGGTGGAACCATTGTTCAGTCCTATCCAGCTGCTCCTCC
>NW_007826107.1:0-809 GCF_000696425.1 Galeopterus variegatus
AAAAAAAAAAAGTCATCACTTGGAAAGCAATATGGGAAGCAATGTCTTCAAAAAGTAGCCAGATCGCCTGGTACAGAGCTAAAGAGAATGTTCAGAGAACAGGAGACAAGAGATCTTGTTGAGGATCGTGAGTCTTAATGACGGAGGTAGAAAGGTTTGGGGGAAGAATGAACATTAGGAAACTGGGACAAATTTGGGGCTTCCCTGTGTCATATGTAACATTTGGGGACTATTAAGAGTACTACAAGCTGGGGTGGGAGGAAACTTTGGAAGGTAATGAATATATTTATGACGTCAATGGTAGTGATGATTTCATAGGTGTATACTTATCCCCAAACTCATCTAGATATATACATTAAATACGTGCAACTTTTTATATGTCAAAAAATAATAACAATAATACCACAGCTACAAATGTGTCAGAATCCCATAACCTTCTATCACGTGATAATGGAGGAGATTAGAACAGACAATAATAGAGAACCACCAGGACACCATGCTGAAAAGATAGAGCATTCCAATTTCTTGCATTTTCCTCCTTACCCTTTACCACATAATTTGATGGATACCCAGTACTGTTACCTACTGTAATATAAATTTTAGAGTTTGACATGTTACCTAAATGGATATTGAGATTTCAGATTGCAGCTGCACTTCCAATTGATAGAAATTTGGGGAGCTGCAAGATAAAACTGACTTCTCACATCTAACAGCATATGTCAACTTGGCTGAGATGCCTTATACTGCATACCAAGGGCATGTCACCCAAATGCACTGACTTTTCTATTTTGGTGAACAGAAGGGGAAAC
>NW_007826108.1:0-809 GCF_000696425.1 Galeopterus variegatus
CACCGGTCATCCCTAGATAGGATCTGAACCCGCGGTGGGAGCGCTACTGCGCTCCCAGCGCCGCACTCTCCCGAGTGTGCCACAGGCTCGGCCCAGGAACACCAATTTTAATTTTTATCTTATGACTCCAAGAATCTTGGTTTTGGAATACAGGACAGTATGCAGAGTAAATAGCATCTCTGAAATATAATGCCAAATCAGACAAAAACACCAAGCTTTAGGCACAATTTAATTTAATCACATTTACTGTTACCCTAGTAGAGGCTACTAAATTTCAGCTAGTTGATTAAACTGTTTCCTAAAATTTAGCTTTCACTATAAATATATATTCCTTTTCTTTAATCTATAAATTTCACAAAGAAAATTAATTCTCAGCTTCAGTAATGGCCTGTCTGGCAAGTGGTCTCTTCCTGGATGTTTAAGCAACCTATCCTGTTTTCTGAATAACTAGCCAAAGCATAAACTTAGTGGTGACATTGAAGACATTTTCAAAAACTGAAAAGGATCCACTGAAGAGTTAGACTTGAAATGAATTACCGTAAGTTCTGGATCAACCAAAAAATTTTAGGAATTATTTTGAGTATCAAAAACAGAAATAGAAGGTTTTAAGAACCTAAACCAACAAAGCACAAAGTAATAGTGTCATGCAAGCACAAAATAAGAGGCAGCATTGCAGGCATAACTTCAGGAGGAGTATTATGAAAACTAAACCAACAAGCACCACCACACTAACATCCAGGTATGAAACTATCCAAGGGTTACCTCTGTCTAGTCGAGATCCCATCATACACCACAAAGGAAAGAACACT
>NW_007826109.1:0-809 GCF_000696425.1 Galeopterus variegatus
CAAAAATATATACACCAAGATCAAATGGGATTCATCCCAGTGATGCAAGGATGGTTTCAACGTACACAAATCAATAAATGTGATACACCACATCAACAGAACCAAGGACAAAAACCACATGATTAACTCACTAGATTCAGAAAAAACGTTTAACAAAATTTAACATCTCCATGATAAAGACTTAGCAAATTAGGCATAGAAGGAAAGTATCTCAACACAAGAAAAGCCATATATGACAAACCCACCATAAATATCATCCTGAATGGGAACAAGACAAAGATGCCTCCTGTCATCACTCCTATTAAAGATAGTATTAGAAGTACTAGCCAGAGTAATCAGGTAAGAGAAAGAAATAAAGGGCATCCAGATTGGAAACGATGAGGTCAAATTTTCCATTTACAGATGAAATGATCCTGTATATAGAAAAACCTAAAGACCCTACAAAAAACTCTTAGAGTTGATATACAATTTCAGTTAAGTTGCATGATGTATTACTTTTGAAACTGCTAAACAAGGTCATTGAGTGCAATTAAACTGAGAAAAAGGGATGGAATAATTTTATTTATTTTTTTTCCCTGTTGAGGAATTGGCAAGGATGTAATATAGGGTGTTTATACTTTAAAAAAAAAAATTCTATGCATCATTTACTGGCCTAGTAATGTATCTTTCAGCACTCAATAATATTTTTAATGAACGAAATGTATTCCTTAATAATATGTGAAGTACAAAACAGTTTATCATATTAGTGCAAATATAAATTTAAGTACATATTCAAGAAGGACATCATGTTTCAAAAACAAATTCAAAAA
>NW_007826110.1:0-809 GCF_000696425.1 Galeopterus variegatus
CAGGAACAAAAATGAATGGAAGTAAAATGTACAGAAATTATACTAGCTACAATGCCAAATACATGTCCTGAACTGCAGATGCATATAATAAATCCACTATTTTCTTATAATAATATGAAAATAAAGACAGACAAAAAAGACAAAAGCAATAGGTGAAAAGAAATCCACCAAACTGAAAAATCAGAAAGAGAAAGTGAAATATCCCTAAGCTCCCCTGGAAGCGGTCTGTGTTACTCAGCCCATAACAACATGTTTACCAGAAATGCAGTGGGTTTGCCGAAAAGGATGTTTTCAGCTCACAGAGCATTATTTTAAGAGTTCAGTTTAGCTCATCAAACATTATTATTGATGAAAACCTCAGGCACATACTGCCTTTGACTGACAGTATTGTTCTGTACTTTGCTTTTAACTATAAAGTCATTTGTTTATCCTTTGCCAGGAACCTGTCATGGTCCAGAACATAAACTGGCAGACTCCTTGGAAGCAAATTCTTTTCTTGCATCTTAGAAGCTGGTACTTTCAGTGGAGAAATGATTTCCATGCTTTGGTTCCCTCATCAGTATAATAAAGAAAATAGCATCTCCTTCATTGTTATGATGATTAAATGAATTAATAAATGTAAACAGCTTGGAACAGGGGTTGGCACATGAAAAATGTCCATAAGGGTCAACAGTATTAATTCATAAACCCAGTGTTCTAAAAGTGAGGTGTCAGGTTGTCAAGTTTTTGTTCTGGGACTTTGGAAAAATGTATTAATTTATCAATGTTAATATTTTCTTCTTCTTTTAAACGTGAATTACAGCCATGTT
>NW_007826111.1:0-809 GCF_000696425.1 Galeopterus variegatus
CCCCTCCGCTGGCCTCCCTACTCAATATCTGCAGAAGGTGTCCCATGCCATCCACAGAGAACCCCCGATACCTGCCAGATACCTGCCTCCTGCTCCCTTACCCCAGGCTTCCAGCCGTCACTCATCCTATCAGTGTTCCTTTCATCGCCTGTCACGAGCCAGGCCCTGGAGTGGCTGCTGGAGATAGTGAGCCTCGCAGCGGCTTTTTTGTCTCCTGAGGCACCAGGACACTGCTCCCCAACCCCTGCTGCTAGCTCTCCTCCTTCTGCACACTGCGCAGTCCAGCTTCAAGCCACCAGGCTCCTCCTGGGCTGTTTGACAGCCTCCTCCCAGCCTCCTTCCTCCAGGCTTGGCCACCTCGGTTTTTCACTCTGCAGCCAGTGTGAGCCTTCAAAGGCCCGCATCCGAATCGTGTCACCACCTGAATAAAGACCTCCTCATTGCTCCTGGATAACCCCAAGTCCCTCAGCATGCCTTTAAGACTGGGTTCTCTCTCCCGCCCTGGTCTCTTCTCTCCAACCTGCCCTCACCCCTGACTCTGCTCTACTTAATAAAATTCCTCCAATACTCCTCTAGGCCTTCACAATCCCACAGCCACGCCTTCCCCCACATCTCCGACTGGATAACTTGTCTTCATCCTTCAGGTCGAAAAAGGGAAGCCTTTTCTGACCTCAGTTAGGTTCCATGTCCTGCTGTGCCCCCATAACAAACTGTGTTTCTCCCAATGTGCGCCTTTTTATACATGACTCTTTTGTTTGCTAAATTGCCTGTCTGTGACTACACTGGGAGTTCCTTGAGGGAAGAGACCC
>NW_007826112.1:0-809 GCF_000696425.1 Galeopterus variegatus
AACCTCTAGAAAAAGAAGGATCCTGCCACTTTCCCAATTGCCTTTCAAAGTCCAACCATCCGAGGCAGTCCTGAGAATCAATAAAGAGCAGTAAACAAAAACCTTCACATATTTATCAAAGTATATCACAAACAGAACATTTAAGGAAATGGCTAAGAGTCAACAATGGCAAATAAAGATAAACATGAATCAGTTTTCTTCATCTAGAAAGCACATTGCTGTGCTCTCCCTCATGGAATTCCATGGAATTTTCATTCCTGTCTATGGGGAGATATGACATGTGTGTGCATGCGTGTCTTAAAGGATATGTGTGTATGTGTGTATGACTATACAAATATTATGTATATGTACATATGTATGTGAATATTTTTATTTAAAGATTTAAAGGCTTTTCTCCTTAGTGGACTGGAGTATAAAAATAAACCATAACTTACTAATTACATCTGTTTAATCTATATTTCTCAAATAATAAGAATCCAAAAAGATATTTACCATAACGTGTACAGAATCGGCTAACAGAAAAGTATATGGCCACTGAGCAATAACTTTCTTAACCTAGACAAGGAAAATCTTATTTAAGAAATGAAGACTTAGAAGAGAGCACTCCTGGGGTCCTAGGCAGGAGCTACGGGTAGCATCCCCTGTCTGGAAGCAGACAAGGAGCACACTGAAAACACCACTTCCATGCAGGTGGCCCACCATAGCCACCACCACAGACACAGCTGCTGAAAAAGAAGTTCAACACCATAGCAGTAGCCACAGCCACCATGCAGGTGGCCCACCAGACACTTTGCATTGACAAGGAAAGT
>NW_007826113.1:0-809 GCF_000696425.1 Galeopterus variegatus
CCCCCTTCATGAGACAGTGGCGACCAATTGGCGGGTGACAGAGTCCAAATATAATTCTTTCAAGCAGCACTTTTGTGAGTTCCTCAGAGATTCCCCCAGTAAACTCCAGGCTGCAGTTCCCAACATCTGGCCAGCCCCACACCCTACACCCTACACCCCACACCCTAGCACAAATTCCAGGGGACACATATCAAACATGCTGAGGGTCCTCTTAAAGCCCCTCAGTTGGCCTGAGGTGGGGCAAGTCTCCTCTGCCCTCCCCTAAGCACTTCCACAATCTGTGCTCTAAAGAAATCCCTACTCTCTAATGTCTCACATGGTTTCTCACCCTCCCATTATGTACTTTCAGGGAAGGTGCTGAGCTATCATTGGCAGAACTACTCTTTGGCCACCTCTTTTGCACACCCTGTGTAGATGGTTCAGCTTCTCGATTTTCAGAGGTGCTTGACATCTCTTGTTCTCAGCTTTAGAGCCTCAAGTGATAGAAGTCTCACTAGCATCCTGCTGTAAAACTTTGCATTCGGTATTGATGATATGGAGGCGCTCTCATTTCATTTAATCCTCATAAGCACCTAGTGGATCAATATTATTATCCCACTTTAGAGAGAGGGAAACTAAGGCTTGGAGAAATTCACGACTTGCACACATTCTTGCCACCTCATAAGGTCAAGGGCAGGATTTGAACCCAGATCCACCTGACCCAGAAGCAGAGTCCTTTCTGCCCCACCACAGCTGCCTCATCATAATACCTCTCTCTCTCTCTCTCTCTCTCTCTCTCTCTCACACACACACACACACACACACACACA
>NW_007826114.1:0-809 GCF_000696425.1 Galeopterus variegatus
TAATTCAGTTTTGGTTGTTTCTAAATTGCTGAAGTGGAGGACAACTGACATCTGTTGAGTGCCCCCACAACTGTGCATCTCAACATAGAAAACATTTTATAAGCAATTAGAAAACCGGTGTCATAAATTACAACAGGGTTTTGTTAGCCATGATGCCAGACTGCCTATCCTCTCTCATCGATGGTATTTATTCTACTTTGAAATGAAAAAACATTCCAAACCACTTTGAGCAGCTTTCTTTCCTCTGAGAAGTGTGTTCTATAATGTAGTGGTCTTGGGAGGAGGTGGGTATGGTTGAGGAGCTATCAGCTTTCTGAGGGTGTATGTTCATCAAAAGTTCTCCTACGTGGAATCTCAGAGTCATGCCCTTGTCTCAGATACTCGGGGCTAGGGAAGCCTCAGCTACCACTGCCAGGCCATCTTTCTCTCCATTTCTTGATCTTCTCATGGGGTAGCCAGGCACGAATGGGTCAGGGTTGTCCCTTTTTCTTGACAAGCTAATTCATTCTGTCTGAGTCAGTGACATCACCATCTCATGACAGGTAATCAGAATAAACACATAAAAAAAATACCCATTAGCTCAGTGATAATCATTCAGTGCAAACAGGAGGACCAGTGTGAAAGAAACTTCAAACTAAATGGAGATGAAGGCATGAAAAAGCACCTACCTTTGTTTTTCCATCTCTGCTTGGGAGATTTATGCTACTGGATACATATGTATAAATGTATTGCTGAATATTGGTTTAGCGTAATGGCTTACTTATGTGTGTGTAGGTATATTCATATATACATTGTAGGTATATACATAT
>NW_007826115.1:0-809 GCF_000696425.1 Galeopterus variegatus
AGATGGCTGTGAATTCGTGGAATTTTCCCTTCCTATTTATGTCTAGGAGAAGAGATCCTTCTAGTGTCTTCTAGGGATGACAGGGAGCAGGGACAGTTAGGAAGCTCCGAGTCGGGGGGCACAGGACAGGGGCGTGTTCATGCTGGGTGCGGTAGCCTGCTCCAGGGCACAAAGACATCTTGCTGTGTCCAACTCTTGTGTCCAGACAGATTTGATCAGCAGGTGGGGGCCATTTGTCACACAGCTTGGATCTTCTGCTCTGCCTCGCACGGTGTGCTGCTCAAACCAGACGCTGAGCAAGCACAAGACACGTGCATTCCCGTTCTGTCCTTCATCCTGCACGAGAGCAGTTTTACAGAAACTCAGAGCTGCGCTTTTCCCTCTTCAGTGGGTCCCCCAGCTCTTCAGGGTGGCGCCTGCATGACTGGCCCCTGCTCACCCCAAATGGGTCAAAGAGTATCTCACCTGGTGCCCGTCACCTTTCTGAAGACCCCGGTGCTCACCCTGCCCTTGGCCTAGCCTGCAAGTTCCCTCACTTAAGACTCAGACACACAAAGCCTTTTGTGGCCCAACCCTCCAGTTAGAAGAGGGCATTTCCTCCATCAGGCTCTGCCCTGCCCTGTACAGATTTCCAGCAAGGCGTAGAGAAAGAACATTTGCAGGTGAGTGTCTGGCTCGTGTATGTTGATATTTCCACTTCCCTTTGACACAATAAGCTCCTTAGAGACCTGCCCAGTGTCTCGTGTTCACTGTTGTTTCCCGGCACCCAGCACTGGGACGAGCACAACGAAGTTCTAATTAATATCCGT
>NW_007826116.1:0-809 GCF_000696425.1 Galeopterus variegatus
GTGGACATCTATTTTTTTCTGCCTAGAATCTGAACCACTTCTCCATATTTAGAGAATTTTCTACTCTGTGAGTCTAGGTGGAAACAGAGTTTATCTCAAATTAAAGACCAAAAAAACCACATATGGACATTTCCAGACTCCTGCCTCCATAGGGCACAGATATGAGGCACAGGAAGGCCAGTTTAATACACATACTCTAGATTTTTAAATCTGAAGCTGGTGATGCGCAGGAACGGGGCTAAAGGAGAACTCATCTGACAGCAGTGGTGGGGACACAACAGAATCCTGGACCAGGGGAGGAGTGTGAGTGTCCAGTTCCAATTGGGACAGTGGCTCAAGTACTGGTATCCAGTGTTCAGTGGTACCGGCAGGGGGACCCTCATGAGACAGGGTCGTGGACTGGTCGTGGCTCTGGGGGTGTCGCTTGACTCTGTTCCATCTCCAGTCTGCCTAGTAATTCTAAGAGCAACCCAATATTCATGCAACAAATCACACAAAAGGGAGTTTGTTCCTGTGGCTAAGAACCCTCCAAAATTGTACACCATAGAATCTAGCCAAAAAAATTTTGGCTGAAAAATATTCTAAAGTTACTACATATTAACCATGGTCACAGAAGAACCTAAAGAATGCCTCACTGACTCATTTCTTTTTTCCTCTTAAAAAAACCAGCACAGCCTGGAAAACCACTTAGAATCATTAGGTGATATAAGAGTCCCCCCAAAACTGGGACAAATTAACGTACTATCAAAAGTTTTCCTGAACATAAACTACTAAAATTTTAGAAAATATCTGACAAAATACAAATTGGT
>NW_007826117.1:0-809 GCF_000696425.1 Galeopterus variegatus
AAAAGTATTCAACACAACTCAATATCCTTTCATTATAAAAATACTGAACAAACTAGAAATAGAAGGAAATTGGCTCAGCATAATAAAGCTCATCTATGAAAAACTCACAGATAACATCATACTCGATGACAAATTAAAATCTCTTCTCTAAGATCATGAACAAGTCAAGGACACGCACTCTTGCCATTTCTATTCAAAATAGCATTGGAAGTCCTTGCCAGAGATATTAGGCAAGAGGGGGAAAAAAAGGAATCAAAATTGGAAAGGAAAAAGTAAAATGATCTCTGTTTGCAGATGACATGAATCTCATATGTAGAAACACCTTAAGATCCCACAATAACCCCCCCAAATTGTTAGAAATAATAAGTAAATTCAGCAAAGTTGTAGGATACAAAATCAACAACACAAGAAACAATCTGTGAAGGAAATTAAGAAAACAATTTCATTTACAATAATGTCAAAAAGAATAAAATGCTTACTAATAAACTTAACCAATGAGGCAAAAGATGTATACACTAATAATTATAAAACAATGGGGAAAGAAATTAAAAAAATACAAATAAATGGAGCAATACCTTGTGTTCATGGAGTGGAAGACTTAATATTGTTAAAATATTCATACTACCCAAAGTAATTTACACATTCAATGTAACTCCTATCAAAATCCCAATGTCATTTTTTGAAGAAATAGAAAAAAATTTCTACAATTCATATTGAATCTCAAAGAACCCTGAATAGTTACAACAATCTTGAGAAATAAAAAGAAGGCTAGAGGCCTCATACTTTCTGATTTCAAAACAAACTGCAAA
>NW_007826118.1:0-809 GCF_000696425.1 Galeopterus variegatus
TCTTCAGAGCTCCTCAGATGCAAGAAAAAAACAAAATGTAATATTCCTTTTACATAACTTGATAAAAAGCTAGAAAAACTATTTAGGACTATTCAGTAACTATTTTAGGATAGAAAAGTTTACATTGTGAGTCTGATCACATACCCATATTCTGCAAATAAATCCTAATCTATAATCCTCAAAAAAAGAATGTAATATTCCACCTGATTACTTTGAGTCTAGTGTTTTCCAAGAACTATAATGATGACAATGATAATAATAACTAATTATTTAACTAATTTATTTAGCATTTATTATGTGCTAGGCATTGTACCAAGTACTTTGTATATATTTAATTTAATCTTTACAACAATTCTTTAATTTATGATTTTTTCCATATTATAATAATGAGATTAAAGCTTACAAAGGCTGAAGAGTTTAAGTATAGAAAGAAACATCCTCAACATAATAAAGGACATTTACGAAAAACCCACAGCTCATGTTATCATCAATGAGGAAAAACTGAGAGCTTTTTCACTAAAATCTATGACAAGACAAAGATGCCCATGTTTACCATTTCTATTTGACAAAGTAATGGAAGTCCTAGCTAGAGCAATCAGAAAAGAAAAGTAACTAAAAAATCATCCAAATCAGAAAGGAAGAAGTAAAATTATCTCTATTCACAGACAACATAATCTTATACATTTTAAAAAAAAAAAACTGTATGGGGCCGGCCCGGTGGCGCACTGCTACAGTGCGTCGCTTGAGAGCACGGCGGCGCTCCCGCGGAGGGTTCAGATCCCACATACAGACCGGTTCCCGCTCACTGG
>NW_007826119.1:0-809 GCF_000696425.1 Galeopterus variegatus
TTTGGCTATTCAGGGTCTTTTGTTGTTCCATATGAATGTTAGGATTGCTTTTTCTATTTCTCTGGTATTTTGATGAGTATTGTATTGAATCTGTAGATTGCTTTGAGTAGAACTGACATTTTTGTTATGTTAATTCGTCCAATATATGAGCATGGTTATGTCTTTCTACCATTTTGTGTGCTCTTTAATTTCTTTCAACACAATAAAAGCCATATACAACAGACCAATGACCAATATCATCCTGAATGAGAAAACCTCAAGAACAGGAGTAAGACAAGGATGCACACTCTAACCACTCCTATTTAACCTAGTACTGGAAGTACCAGTCAGAGCAGTCAGCAAGAGAAAGAGATGAAGGTGATCTACCTTGCAAAGGACAAAGTCAAACTGTCCTTGTTGCAGATGACATGATCTTATACATAGAAAAGCCTAAAGCCTCTACCCAGAACCTCTTAGAGCTGATTAACAATTTCAGTAATGTCGCAGGATGCAAAATCAACACCCCCTCAGTAGCATTTTTATACTCCAATAACGAACAAGCAGAAAAAGAAATCAAGAAAGCAATCCCATTTACAATAGTTGTCAAAAAAAATAAAATACCTAGGTATCATTTTAACCTTCATTTCCTACCACTTTTCTTGCTCTCTCTCTCTTCCTCAACCACCTCTGTCCTAGAAATTTTCATCTATGTTGAGCCACCTATCAGCCTTACTGCTTGATGGAGTTTGGATGTGTCGTCCCCTCCAAAACTCGTGTGGAAATTTGATCTCCAATATGGCAGTGTTGGAAACTGATTGAGTCATGAGGGC
>NW_007826120.1:0-809 GCF_000696425.1 Galeopterus variegatus
AAAAAAAATCAATTTAATGCTATCAAAAGGCGGTGTTCTCTTTAATCCTGTTTGCCTTCTAGCCGCTGTCACGAACCCTCCTTCCAGGCCACATATACAAAGAAGGCCAGCACCATGTGCACAGCTACCACTCCAACAGTAGCAGCATAAAAATAGCTGTCCCTATTGGACATCCCAAGGGAGACTTCAAATATATAAGTTGTGAAATAGAACCCAATAGGAACAGTGATCGTTAAAGCTGTGAAGAACAGGAGCGTCTTCAAGGTAGATGCTAATGAACTTTCATTTCTGAACTCTGGCAGCTGCATTGCATTGGGCACCACTTTCTCAAGGCATTCCTTGGACTAGGCTCACCTGCCATGCTCAGTCGGCTTGGCAGGCAACAGGTTGAGGCAGATGTGATGGAAGTGCCTGGGAGCACAGGGTGGCAGGCCTCTGCCCTTATTTTAAATTTGTATTTGTCCTTACACTATCATGTCTCTGATACTTGTCTGCTTTATCTGTCCCAGTCTGGAATGAGAGCGGAGACTTCTTCTTTCCGATTTGCATTCACAGAGTCTGGTGCAGTGCATCCAATGAAATATATGCCCAGTAAATAGTGAATGAATGAATGAAAGACATATTGACTTGATTGACCCTTATGTGAGGGGACTTCAAAGAGTTTGTGGAAAAACCGAATTAAAAGATAGAAGTAACCACACCTCAGTCACTAGATGTCTATTTAGAGTTTTTTTAAAAAGGTAAAATTAAAAAAATACAAACTTTATTTCTCAACACAAGCTCCATCAAGTTCAAGACACTTTTGTAAG
>NW_007826121.1:0-809 GCF_000696425.1 Galeopterus variegatus
ACACCGAGAGACACACAGGAAGACACACATACACAGACACCGAGACTAAAAAACAAACAGAAAGACAGACACACAGACAGACAGACTCAAAGATAGAAAGACACACACACAGACAGACACACAGACAGAAAGACACAAACAGAAACACACAAAGACAGAATGACACCCAGAGAGAAACCACATTTTCCTATAGACACATGGTCAGTCAGACCCACAGACAGACACACAAACAGACAGACGCACAGAGAGACGGACGGACAGAAAGACACACCAAAACCCAGACACACAGACAGACACACAGACAGAAAGTCACACAGATTGACAGACACACACCGAGAGAGATGTGTGTACAGAAAGGCACACATACAGACACACCGACAAACGGACGCACAGACAGACAGACACAGATACAGACAAACACACACACAGACACACACAGAGACAGATACACGGATAGAATGACACACTGACATAAACGCCAACAGACAGACACACCGACAGACAGACACAGAGCGTGACAGAAAAACAGAGAGACACACTCGCAGACATAGGAACAGACAGACAGACACACAGACAGACTCAATGTCATACAGACACACAGACAGAAAGAAACACAGATAGACAAACACACAGACACACAGACAGACACACAGAGAGACAAAAAGACACAGAGACAGAAAGACACAACGACAGAAAACACATTGTCATATACACACCGTCAGACAGACACACAGACAGATGCACAGAGAGACGCACGGACAGAAAGACACACAGACAGACACACAGACAGAAAGATAAAAAGACAGTAA
>NW_007826122.1:0-809 GCF_000696425.1 Galeopterus variegatus
AGAATTGTATTTCAACACATTTATAGAATTAGTGATCACCAAATCAGGGTAATTAGCATATCCAACAACATAAAAAATTATTTCTTTGTGATGAGAGCATTTTAGCTCCTCTTCTAGCCACTTGAGAATATACAATAAATTATTATTAATTATAGATGCCTAGTACTACTGTAGACCACCAAACATATTTTTCCTATCTAGTTGTAATTTAGTACCCATTAACCATCCTCTCTCTGTCCTCCACCTCCTAAAATTATGAAAAAAAATGGGGAATACTAGAAAAGAATGATATGGCCGAAGTACAGTCACAGACAATGCAGCCCCCATGGGAACACAGACTCCATCTTTAGTGGCTTTCTGGTAACCACATGAGGCTTGGTTATATTATCTTTAATGCAGTTACTGAAAAGTCAAAACAATCTCTCTTCCTCAGTTCACCTTTGCATAGCAGTCTTCATCTTTGGAGAAATTACTATTCCTTGATACAAAAGACACAAAATTTTGACTTATAGCTATGCTATTCTATTTTAGTCAGTTATGATCCTGTTCTGTTTATACAGTATTTCCTTACATCTTTTAAACAACTATCTCAAACTATAAGATTAAAGTCCCATTTTAGAGTTTTGTATATATTATTACTTCAAAATTATAATAAATTTCATTTATATAAAACAGCATTAGCTCAACAGTAAACAGTAATAATTTGAATATAGTTTTTATCTGGTCTAAAATGTAAAATATATCCTATGAAAAAATCTTGAACTCACTTGTCAAATAAAAATTTTTAAAGTGCACTGTGCTTTAATTAT
>NW_007826123.1:0-809 GCF_000696425.1 Galeopterus variegatus
TTTTTTTTTTTTTTTTTTTTTTTTTTTTTTTTTTTTTTTTTTTCTTTTTCTGGTGGCTGGCTGGTACAGGGATCTGAACCCTTGACCTTGGGAATGGCCTTTCAAAGTCAGAGTTATAGTGCCAGCTAGGTAACAATACCCTGCAGGGCTGGGGAAAGACTCTCCAGAAGGCTGCACTTGCTCTAAATCAACATCTAATATGTGCTGCTGTTTCTCCCCTAGCCAGGATTCACAGGTCCAGAAGTGAAGGGGTGAAAATGGGAGTGGCAACACTCACCAGTCCTGCTAGTGACCCACTAGCAAAATTTTTGCTTCCTGTTTCCAGGACTTTATGCTCTACTGGGCAAGAGGTCTTAGTTCCAGAGGGAAAAATGCTTCCGCCAGGAGACACAACAGTTATCACATTGAACCAGAAGTTAAGGCTGTCACCTGCCACTTTGGTTCTTCATGCCTCTAAGTCAACAGGCTAAGAAAGGGGTCATGGTGTTGGCTGGGGTGATTGATCCCAGCTACAACTTCACAATGGAGGTAAGCAAGTTTATGTCTGGAATACAGGAGATCCCTTAGGGCATCTCTTAGTACTACCATGACCTGTTATTAAGATCAGTGGAAAATTACAACAATCCAATCCAGAGAAGACTGCAAATGGCCCAGATTCTTCAAAAATTAAGGTTTGGGTCATCCCACCAGGTAAAAAACCACACTCAACTGAGGTGCTCACTGAAGGCAAAGGTAATACAGAATGGGTAGTAGAAATGAAGCAGTTATGAATACCAGCTACAACCACATGACCAGTTACAGAAATGAAG
>NW_007826124.1:0-809 GCF_000696425.1 Galeopterus variegatus
CTCCCAGTCCAGGATAACAGGAATCCTCAGGAAGTTATTTTTGCCAAGAAAGAGCAGTCATAAAGGAACCTGTTAAGGAAAAAGGTCCTGGAGATTAGTCACGTCTCACCTACAGAGAGTTACTTCTTTATTCTTTGTTTCCAGTGAAATGTGACAAATTAGAGTCACATGGAACAAAGCCAGATGTGCCCCTGTGAGGTATGTAAACATTAGGACAAAAGAGGAAATCCCTCATCTCACCAGGTAACCCCTCCACATTCTCTCTCTGCACCTGCTGCTGCCCTGAGCCCAGGTTCTGGGTGAGCCCTGAGCACCCCCTGCAGACCCACTCTCTCCTATCCCCTGCAGGAAAGTCTGTGTCTGGGCTCACACTGACTTACTCTCCCCGTGTCACTCACAGACTAATACACAACCGTGTCCTCTCTGGCCATGGAACACAGATGCTTGGAGAACTGTTTCATGGCTGTGTCTCATGTGATGGAGATACAGCTCTTGAGGGATGTGTTATACGTTGTGCTGCCACCATAACTCATTTGTCCCATCCACTCAAGCCCCTTCCAGGGGGCTGGCAGATCCTGCTACAATAACAACCACTGGTTGTGATGGAGAATCCAGACACAGTGCTGGTGAGGGTGAGGGTCTTTGAGGGCTTCAACAGTCCTCGGCTTGACTTCTGCATCTGCATCTGAGACAGGGCACCTGGGTACAAGGAAAATCAATTTTCTCGGTTCTTATGCAGTCACAACCATCCTGCAGACTTGTGCCTGTCATCTGAGACAATCACCTTGGGGAGCTGTCACTTGGCAAAG
>NW_007826125.1:0-809 GCF_000696425.1 Galeopterus variegatus
GAAAACCTGAGGTCTAAAGATAACTGCAAACTATTAAAAGTGGGGGGTGATTTTTTAAAAAATTTTTAATTGAAGAATGATGGTTACTTTTTACTTCATATACTACCGTATCATTCAAAGTTATTGTTTTTTTAAACAAAGAGCAGGTGTGTCACTTTATCGTTTTTAAAACAACAAAGCAAAACTAAACAAAAGAAGCCATAAAAAGCGATTATTTATACCAAACCGTTCACACTTTTGCTTATTTTAGTTTCGTTGGTGGTGGTGGTGGTGCTAACCACTAAGAGCATCAGGAGGAATGAATTCAACACTGGGGCTAATTTGAACTCCCTTCTCTGAATTAACCCTCTCCTGGGAGGCTTCACCTGGCAAGGACGAAGTGCCTCTTGCTTAGGTGAACAGCAACAATGATTGACTTTTCCATTTCAGTAGTCAGAGGAGGTGAGGGTGGAGATTAAGGTGGATTAAAGGATTACATTTAAGAATACTTCCTCAAATGCCCAGCATCTAAGGAATTGCATTTGGGATTGGGGTTAACAGCATGTTGCTGTGAAATCAGGTAATTATTTTAGTGAGCACCGACTTAATTCAGTAGGAAAATGGCTCTAGTTTACTAAGCACTTGTATGTGTCAATATCTTGAATGCAGAATTGACAGGGATTGCTTTAGGAATGACCCTAGGTAGAGGTTTTTTCTAGCCCTATTGATTTACTGGGTTTTCAGCAATGTTTCCCTGTCTGCTAAAGCCAGAAAAAGGAAATGATATTCTGAAATAAATTTCCCCAGAGCATAGCCATTCATCAAAAAAA
>NW_007826126.1:0-809 GCF_000696425.1 Galeopterus variegatus
ATGACTTTGTTTTGTTACTTTAGTAGTGTCTTTAGGATTTATAATAGAGCATCTATAATTTGTCATAGTCTATCTTCAAGTGATATTACACAACTTAACATATAGTACAAGAAATTTACAACTGACTGGCTGGTAGTTGCTAGTGCCTTTTTAAAATTATATTGTAGCAAAAAGTTGATTAACTTATGAAGATTGTTGATAGTGAGGTACATGTTATAATGCAACCTGGAGTACATTAAACTAACCTAAAAAACTTACCTTGGCAATAGGACAGTAATAAAGGAGGAATTATTATTAAAGAATAAAAAAAGAAATTTACAATAGTAATTTTCCATT
This sequence comes from Galeopterus variegatus, assembly GCF_000696425.1. Classification (NCBI taxonomy): domain Eukaryota; kingdom Metazoa; phylum Chordata; class Mammalia; order Dermoptera; family Cynocephalidae; genus Galeopterus; species Galeopterus variegatus. The sequence goes on from NW_007826126.1 coordinate 337, forward strand.
TCTCCCCTTTGGGAATTTATGCTACCGTTGCCATACATTTTACTTATATATGTTACAAAACCCACAAAACATTATTATTTTTGTATACATAGTCAATTATATTTTAAAGAGATTTAAATGGTAAAAAATAATAATAGTTACCCAAGTTACCATTTGTGCTCTACACTCCTCTGTAGATCCATGTTTCACCAAGTATCATTTTCTTTCCACCTGAAGAACTTTCTTTAACATTTCTTACAGTGTGGGTCTGCTGGCAATAAGTTATTTCACCTTCCTGTGTCTGCAAATGTATTTATTTCACTTAGTTTTAAAAAGATGTTTCCACCGGGCCGGCCCCATGGCTCACTCAGGAGAGTGCGGTGCTGGTAGTGCAGAGGCTGCGGGTTCGGATCCTATATAGGGATGGCCGGCAAGCTCACTGGCTGAGCGTGGTGCAGACAACACTGTGCCAAGGGTTGTGATCCCCTTACCAG
>NW_007826127.1:0-809 GCF_000696425.1 Galeopterus variegatus
TCACAAATGTGTGTGAGCACAGTACATGGGGCCAGATAAAAATAGATGGTTACTGCTCCACAGCTCTCCAGGAGAATGGCCCAGCAAGGCAGTGATGAGAGGGGATCCAATATAACACTTTGGGCAATGAACCTGGTCATTCACTTCAGAAAGAAAAATAAGTTCCACAACTCACAGGCAGTGGTGAGTGGCTTGGCTCATTTGTTTATTGTGTTAGCATTTTTATTGCTCTAGAAGTAGATAGCATAAGTGTTCACTTTAAGAAGACAGTATTACGAGTACAAAACAAATTTGAGACTGAGATGCAAAGGTATAAAGTTCAAACCTTTATTGGGTCGACTACCATAAAATATATTATTTATGTCTCTCTCACACACACACATGTACTACTTCCACAGAGACACACATAAGCGATCTGGGGAGTGAGGCAACATTATACGGATTTTAATTCTTAGATATTTTGCTTTGGGTTTGGCTGCAAAAGTGTGTGTAAAGAAGTTCAGATATCTTTGGTGTCCGTCATTCATAAAATCAGCCAAAGGTATGGAAGGCTTATGGCTTGTGCCTGGTTTTATAGTCATTGTTTAGTCTACCAAGTTTCAAGTTAAAAATAGCTCCATTTTCCTTTATAGACAAGCATGCCATTACTGCTTACAAACGTAGCATTACAGTAAATAACACCTCTGTACAAAGGCATAGCTTCATAAGTAAAAATAAATACATAAACATATAAATAAATAAAAATTTTAAAGCACATTAAAGAATGAGAAACATATATATGAATAGCATTTAAACAAATCAGTACAGCT
>NW_007826128.1:0-809 GCF_000696425.1 Galeopterus variegatus
CAGTCCCAGGCATTGAAAAGAGCATAGATTTTAAAGCTAAAAGTATTATGGTTCAAACCTCGGCTCTTGGCTGCTTGGAAACACATTTCATCTCTCAGAGATCCTATTGTTTGAGATTCTATTTTTCATCTATAAAATGAGGACAACAGTACTTGAGTGATTTTCATCATCTGTACATCCAGGATCCTCTCCTTTGGGTATCAAATCTACCCACTTTTAACAGGTTTCAGGAAGAATTAAACCACTAATGGGTTGAAAGATGACCTGATGTTGGCCAGAGTCCTTGCCTTCCTGGCTGTGTTCATTAGTTCAGGAATAGACATATGATCCAGGACAGGATAATGAGAATCAACCAAGGGACTTTTTTTTTTTTTCCCCAATTTATTGGGAAAATGCCTTCTCTCCTTCTGAGATTGCAAGTGAAATCACATTTGACTGGGGTTTCCTTAGTTTTAGCATTGACTGTCACAAAACCCCAGGAAAATCTCAATCCTAGACATACCAGGATGGCTGGTAAACTTAATTGCAAGTTGTGAGGATGATCTAAGCCTGTAGGTTCTGGTGAGGGGCTTCATGGGAAAAATTGTCTCCAGGATAGATCTAACACCCAGAGGAAAACAAAGTTGAGAGATGGAAAAAGATGGAGGATCATATCTGGGTTCATATATCCAGTCATGTTGTAACGTAGACATGTTAAGTAACCTTGGGTGGTTTACTTCCCAATTAAATAGAATTTTGCTTGAAATTGTTTTTGTAGGCACTCTGTCACTTGCAGTCAAGAATCCAGCTGAAATACCCACACGGAGACT
>NW_007826129.1:0-809 GCF_000696425.1 Galeopterus variegatus
TGAGTGGCAGCAGGCCTTCCTCTTTGAGCCTGGAAAGCCATGTCCAGGGTCACAGTGTGTCCTGGGGTGGTGGCCTCATTCTGGTTGGACCCAAAGTAGTTTCCTTTCTAGGAACATTTTGGTGTTAACGAACATGTTATGTCATGTCAGGGCAACAAGGACTTACAAAGGGAGCCAATCACACTTCTATGTTCCAAACATCTGCTGTGACAGCCAGTTTTTATAGTTGAGTCATTTCTGCCAATGAACCCTTCACACAGTAAACACATTTTTGAAAAAATTCTTTTACCAGATTTATTACGTTTAAGTTTTCATCAAAATGCAATTTAAATCATCACCCAAAAACAATTGGCTAAGACTGCTAGCTGACTTCTGAAACTGTCACCCAAGGAAAAATCACTAATTTCCTATGAGGGACAGACAAGCTGTCGAAAGGGACTTTCCGGGGTTGCCTCACTACATCCTGTTCATGCCAAAGACTTTTCTGATGTAAATCTATCTTTGGACGACACAAGGTTCACTTGGTACAGATTGACATTCAGAATTAGTTATAAGCTGAGAGTATGGAGCCAGCCTGACTCAATTCAGATTCTGGTTCTGCCCCTTACTAGCAGTGATTCTATGAGGAAGTGACAACTTCTCTGTGCCTCAGTTTCCTCAACTGTAAAGTGGGGGTGACCTTAGCACTACCTCATGGGGGAAATGTAAATGAATCAATTTGTGTAAATATTTAATTAGAACTGTCCCTGGCCCATTGTAAGTGCTATGTAGGGGTTTGCTTTCTCAGTAATGTCATTATTATTATTATT
>NW_007826130.1:0-809 GCF_000696425.1 Galeopterus variegatus
CCATTATGTATATATACCACAGTTTTTTAATCCATTCATCCATTGATGGACATTTATGTTGATTCCATCTCTTGGCTATTGTGAATAGTGCTGCAATGAATCTGGGAGTGCTGGTGTCTTTTTAATATATTGATTTCATTTCCTTTGGATATATACCTAGTAGTGGGATTGCTGAATCATAAAGTAGATCTATTTTTTGTTCTCTGGGGAACCTCCATATTGTTTTCGACAATGACTGTACCAATTTACATTCCTACCTGCAGTGCAGAAGGGTTCCCTTTTCTCCACATCCTAGCCAGCATCTGTTATTTTCTGTCTTATTAATAACAGCCATTCTAACTCAGGTGAAAGATATCTCATTGTGGTTTTAATTTGTATTTCTATGGTGATTAGTGATTTTGAGCATTTTTTATGTGCTTTTTGGCCATTTGTATGTCTTCTTTTGAGAAATGTCTATTCACGTCCTTTGCTCATTTTTTAATTGGGTTATTTGGGGGATTTTCTGCTGTTGAGTCATTTGAGCTCCTTAGATATTCTGGATATTGGCCTCTTGTCTGATGAGTAATTTGCAAACACTTTCTCCCATTCTGTAAGTTTTCTCTTCACTTTGTTGATAGTGTCCCTTGCATGAAGAAGCTTTTTGGTTTGATGTAGTCTCATTTGTGCATTTTTGCTTTAGTTGCCTGTGTCTTTGTAGTCTCATTCAAAAAACCACTACCCACTCCCATTTCATTTAGTGTTTTCTGTATATTTTCTTCTAGTAGTTTCATGGTTTCAGGTCTTAAACTTAGGTCTTTAATCCATTTTGA
>NW_007826131.1:0-809 GCF_000696425.1 Galeopterus variegatus
ATCCGAGCCAGTTTTCAGATCCAGAACCCACTGACTAAAGTGGTAGCCCTGGGATATATACTTAGTGGGATATATACATTATAATGATTCTCCCCAGTTCTTTTCTAAAGGGTCATAAAGTCTTTCATTCAGGTGACCATACACTGGGTAAAGGGAATACCCAGGCATTAAGAAAACTACTGAACACAGTGTCTAAGTTGACACTGATATCCAGAGAAAAGAAATGTCATCCTGGCTCCCCCTGTTAGAGTGGAGGCTTGTGGGAGCCAAGTAATAAATGGAGCCCTGGCTAAAGTTTAGTCAGCAATGGTCTTTTTCCCCGTGAAACTAGAATTGATATATTTGGCAATTGGAAGAAATTCCGTATGGGATCCTTCTGTGCAGAAGACTAAGTGGAAACTGCTGAAACTGTCCCCACTCCTGGCCAACATAGTCATTCAAAACCAAAGCTGCACCCCCAGCATAGAGAGGTAGGGATGGCAGAGACTAGAACCACCAAGACCCAAAGGATGCAGAAGTGGTGGTCTACTTAGTTCTCTGTTCTGGCCTGTTCAGAATAAGTACATATGACTCCAGGCTTAGCCACGTAGGAGCCCTTCAAATCTCCTGAGCTGCATGTGGTATCATTGCTAGAGCCCATGAATAAAGCCTCAGGAACCTGACATGAGGCCTTTGATCTGGTAAATGCATTCTTTTCAATCCCAATCAAAAAGGAGGATCGGGAACAATTGATATTAATATGGGATGGGAACAAGCAACCCAATTAAAAAATGGGCAAAAGAGCTAAGTAGGCATTTCTCTAAGGAAGA
>NW_007826132.1:0-809 GCF_000696425.1 Galeopterus variegatus
GAATAAGACACATCAAGATGATTTCTGGTTTTGGGCCCAAGCATTTAGAAAAATGAAGTCACGTTTCATGAGATGGAGAAGACTTGGGGTGGGTGCAGCATTTCGGTGGAAGGTAAAATCAAGACCTTGTTTTTTGGTATTAAATCTGAAATGCTTACTAGACATCCAAGGGGAAGTATCTAGTTAGCAGTTGTACTTGGGTCTAGAATTCAAAGAAGACTCTGTTGAGATAAACTTGAAAGTCCTCAGTTTATAGATGTTTTTAAAACCCTGGGACTGATAGGATCATGGACGGCGTGCGTATGGATGGAAAAGAGGACAGGTTCAAAAACAGAGCTCTAGAACACTCAAGCAACAGATAGGATTGCAAGGATCTATTGGGTTTAATAGAGGAAAATACTCTCTTTAATGTAAAAAAGAAGGGATTGCTTCCAAAGTTGTTTCATGTGCACAAGCAGCACCTGCTGCCATCAGTCAGGGATACTGTAGGCATTCCCATATTGGGTAGGAAGAAGGAGCTTGTGACCTCCAAGCTCAGAGCCATCAATATAGAATATAATTGACTAAGAATGGAGAGACCTCTAGTTAAAGACCTGCCCTTAACTTGATCTGTGGCTTTAAGCAACTCATAAACCCCCCTTGGTCTTCCATTTTCTCACTGATAAAATAAAGGAGCTTGGTGAGATATTCTTTAAAATTCTCTAATGAGACTTAAAAGTCTGTAATTATTAGGCATCCGTTTTTTGTGCTCTTTAACCCAGCCATTACAAAACCCAGCTATGGAAAAAAATCCAAAATGATTTAACAAG
>NW_007826133.1:0-809 GCF_000696425.1 Galeopterus variegatus
AGGGAGGGAAAAAAGCACTCGACCATACTTGTTTCTTTCTGATATTTCACAGCATTGGGAAAGAGCAGGATTCCTTTTTAACCAGAATGACAATTGTCTGCAGGAGAATTACTCTCAACATGGTAAATATGTAGGGGAGTGGCTGTCTGAAAGTCTGATAACATGGATCCCACTGTCTGCTAAAAAATGGTGCTTTCATACACCAACAGCTAATTCCAGGCACCTTGGCATCCACAGCCTTCCATGACCGACATGGACAATCAGAACGGTGGGGTGGCTAGGACTGCAGGCCAGGGTCCTGGTTTCAAACCCTCATTCTGCCACTTGTTGGCTGTGAGCGCTTGGGCAAGTTACCTAACATTTTTGTGCTTCAGTTTTCTCATCTGTGAAATGGGGATACTCACCGTATCTCATAGGATTGCTGCTAGGAGGGTTAAAGGAGGCTGTAAGGTACTTAAAGAACTTATTATGTGCCAGGCACCCTTCTAAGTGTTAGTTAGCCATTATCTTCTCAAAGAAACTACCCTTATCTCATCATACCAATAACCCTCCTCTTGAGTCCAAGATGCCTACTATGTACCTCGTGTCATTTGTGAAAAACTGTGTGTCTGCTTCTACCACAACCTACAGGGAATTAATAGGCTGCAGCAAAGTCTAGGTCATGGTTCTCTTTACATTAATATCACCAAAGTCAGCGGAGTATTTGATATACAGTTAAATGTCTACTGAAGTGAACAATCCATAAAATAATTAATCTAAATAAATAAAAAGGTAAACAGCATCCCTCACTTCACAGTGATATTTTTGTT
>NW_007826134.1:0-809 GCF_000696425.1 Galeopterus variegatus
TGTCCTCCTGGTCGGCCTGTCTCCTGTGGACCTGAAGGGGGAATGAGATGGCTCCTCAGGGCGCAGCCGCCAAACGTTGAGGCTCCAGCACTGACAGTATTGTGGGTGGGGCCAGGTGCTGCGGGGTCCCCCCTGTCCTGGGGCCAGTGGGGCCCTTGGTACTCATTCAAGGCACACACCTCACCTTGACTCCTGCACTCCTGGGCCTTCTCTGCTGTGACCTGAGGACACTGCCTCACACCAAGGTCTCACCTCTCAGTTCCTGGAGCTCCTGTAAGAGGAACAGAGGAGGTCCTCTGGCTGCAGGCTTCACGGACACCTTGGGCTCCCAGTGCTGACAGGAGGGGTGGGCCGGACACTGTGAGGTCCCCTCTGTTCTGTGGTGAATGAATTGGTCCCCTCCATACTAAGTCGGAGCCCTCACCTTTCCCCCGGCAGGACCCAGACCCAACCCTTCTGCTGGCCTGAGAAATCCTCAGAACAAGAGTTCACACCCCTGATATGGAACAAAAGGCAGTGAGGGGCCCACATCTGACCACACCTGCCCAGGGCATCCCAGGGGGGATCACAGGAGGTGCCCAAATTCAGTGGGATCCGTGTGTCCTGGAGGAAGGGGTCTGCGTGATATAACCTTTATGTCTGGCAGGTCCAGGGACTTGCCCTCTGTTGACCCGAGGCCACGTGCCTCCCGCCAAGGAACTATCTCCATGAGACACCAGAAAAGGAAGTGAGAGCCAAAGCGCCCACAGTTCCCTGGGTCTTCCCATGGCTGACAGAAGGAGCAGGGAGGGGCTGGGCTCCTGTGTGTT
>NW_007826135.1:0-809 GCF_000696425.1 Galeopterus variegatus
TGGCCATGCTTTTCCCCCTCTGGTCATCTATAGCATATACTTTGTTTACCATTCATTTGACGTTACCATTGACTCGCTCAAATCCTCCTTCATCTTGTCATCCCTAAGACAGAGTACCGTTTGAGCTGCTGATATGAATTACAGAAAATCCTCACTACTGGAGGATTAGGATTTACTCTTTCTAATAGGGCCTGGCCACTGTCAGGGGTGCACTGGTTTTCTGCTCCCAGCTCAGCCCCTGCCTACGTCTGGCTGAGACCACACACCTGATGGCTGCTGTCCCCGCCCCAGGGTACCTTTCTTGGCAGTTCAAACAAAAGGTGGCTCAATAATTCAATTTAATGCACTTAATTGAAACTGTAATGATCACAAAAGTTGAAGGAGTGTCATCATCAGGATTTTTTAAAGAGAAAGATTTTTTTGTGATGAATAAAGTTTTGTGGAAATCTGTGTTTCTAGGAATCTTGAACCTGTCTTCTGCAGATGGGTCAGGTGTTGTGTACTTGTAAGCTTCTTGAGACTAGCACTTTGCACATAGAAAACGTGAGACAAGCAGATGGATGAACATACAAAATAAAATGGGGGGCTCATTGCAATTTGAAGGCACTCTGAATGCAGATTCTCTACCTACAAGCAGCTGCTGAATACTTTTCTAGGACTATGAAACTAGTTTGCCTTTTTCCTTTAAGCAAGTCAAAAACCATTTCTTAAACCATACCTCCCTCTCTTATCTGGTCTTAAGAATAAAAAATATAATTCATTCATTACTGTGAATTCCATAATCACAATATTAACAGTGTGTCTTGGGC
>NW_007826136.1:0-809 GCF_000696425.1 Galeopterus variegatus
AGAGCTTTTTAGGAGGTAAAACACACCACCAGACTGACTTAGTAATAGATTGATATGGGGAAAGATCTGGCGGGGAAGAGTGGAGGAAAGTGTAAAGAGGACTGCTAGGTTTCTTATTTATGAAACTATATACGGATGTTTCTACTCACTGAGGTAGGGAAGAAGAACTGCTCTTCCCCAGAAGATAAAAGTTTCAGCTTTGAACACGCTGTCTTTAAATGATTTTGAGATGTTCCAGGTGCCATGTCATGTGAGAATCAGGTGCAAAGTTCTGTAACTCAGGCGAAATCTGTGACAAAAAAAAAAAAAAAAAAAAAAAAAAGGAGCTTCTAGGTAATGAGGGTCCTAAGTACTATCAGCAATTGTTGAGAAAAACAGCCAATAGCAGAGGTGTCACTCTACCGATGACAAGAATATCCAGAGAAACAGAATTAGGCCTATCTTTAGAAGCTCAGAGATTTAAAAGCAGAGCTATATGCTCTGAAAGAAACCCAAGAAGAAGTTGCTATAGTTGCAGGAAAAGTTCTGGTAATTATGGATGGAGTGTGGTTCAATTTGGAGGAATTAGTCAAGTGTGTGGAATGATGATATAAGGTCGAGTTATGTAAGAAATAAAATATGACTTTAAAATTCAAATAATAGGGGTCTGCTGACCTTAAGGAGTGTTCTATTAGTATAGAGAGAGAGGCAGAGGCAGGATAAGTAAGCAAGTTGGTGTCAGGTGAAGAAATGGAAACAAAATACTGGAAACATTTAGGCTATTGAAAGAATGGTGAAAATAGCAGTAAAAGGGGAGTAAATTTGAAGGA
>NW_007826137.1:0-809 GCF_000696425.1 Galeopterus variegatus
TACTAAGTAATGAACAAAGAAATACAGCATATCTGTATTAATAGGAGACAAAAATTTTATACAGTTTTTAAGAGATAGTCACGATATAATTGAAGTTTAAAGAGTCAAGTATTAAAAGTCTAAATTTATATGCATCTACATTAATTAATGGAATTAATTAATTAATTAAACACTAAAAATATGCTAAATCTACACCCCAAAAATTGGCTAAGTAGATAGACAAAAATACGAAGCTCAGGAAAAGTTAAGAAAAAATATTACCCCAATGCCATTATTAGCAAAAGTTTTAAATACACAGAGATGAGCACTTTAGTGAAGACACCTAGACAGAGAAAATGATTAGGAAATCAGCACAGAGCCTGTTTGAGGCTTTGGATGACTCCTATACTGTACATATTTAAGTGAAATTCCGTAAGGCCAGACCAAGAACAACTGCCAGGAAAAAAAAAACCTACTGAGAAATCGTGCAATGAAAAGTACCTGTTCACGCAGGGTTGGGATACCTTCAAGTTCTAGCAAATTCCAGTGAGGACATTCGTTGAATACTAGTGACAGGGGAAGACAGAAAAAATTACCTGAGAGGAAAAAATTCACTAAACCCACTCTTACAGAACACAACATTAAACCTCAAAAGGATTAAGGTATACCAATTATCCTGATTTGATCATCTTTAAAAAAAACCCAAAAAACACACAAATAAAAAGGATTAAGGTGATTTGCAAGTAAGCAAATTGCCTGACAAAACAAAATTCAACACTGTTTAAAGAAGGCTAAAACATATTCTCTCTCAAAAGCAAAATGTTCACTGT
>NW_007826138.1:0-809 GCF_000696425.1 Galeopterus variegatus
CTCTGTTTGGGAATTACAAGAATTGCATTATGCTTTTGCTATGGATACTGCATTATTTACCCTGTTCTGTATGCTTTCATAGGATAAATAAATAAAAACCATTGGCACTAGATGAAGAATGCTTTGACTAATCAGTTTCCATCTTGGACTAAAGACCACTGCTGCTGTAGAGTGGAGAGAATGTTGCAGAGTGGTGTCAGTACGTCAAAGGCAACTTTGGGTAATGGAAAATTTGGAGAAGGAGGTTCTGCAAGATTTTGATGCAAGCATATTTGATAAATCATTCTTGGTTTGATATAGTGAAAGTTCTGTAGAAGATCTGTAATGATTATATTAAAATGGAAGTTGGATTTGACCATTCCACAATGTATACATAAATCCAAACATCATGCCGTGTACCATAAATATATATGATTCTAGTTGTCAAGTAAAAAATATGTATAAATACATTTTTGAAAAGTAGAAGTTGGATAATGTGCTGATTCTCAGCAGAGAAACTAAATGCTTATGCAACCAATAAAATTACATATTTACCTAAATTAATTGTTTATTGGCACAGTATATAATAGACTCATTAATGTTTTGATTGTTTCAAAAATATTTTGTTTTTCCATAGATTTGTATCTATAAATTTAGGTGTTATTAGAGTAGACTAAAGATTAAATCGACATATTCATAACGAACACGACTTTATATCACATATTGTAAAAGTTAAAAACTCAACTGACACACCATAACAAGATCAGAGAAATACTCTTTATTTTGTTCTTAGAAGTTTCCTGTTCTTTTGTTCTTTTAATTCCTTACAC
>NW_007826139.1:0-809 GCF_000696425.1 Galeopterus variegatus
GCCGAGCTGCCAGACTTGGAGCCAGAGAAGCGATCAGGGATCCCCGAGGCCCGATTGCTGTCTTCATAGATGAGGAGTTTGGGGGCCTTTCCTGAGAGCTGCTGGTACCAGTTCACATAATTGCCATCCCCGATGTTGGAGCTGCTGCCGGTGCAGGAGATGGTGACCCTCTGGCCCAGGGCCCCAGATGCTGAGGGCGGCTGAGTCAGCACAGACTGGGCCCAGGACCCTGGAAGTGGGAGAGACACAGACATGATGATTCTGGTGTAGAGACAAGAGGAGAGAGCAGGGCCCCATGGTCTTCCCAAGGTCCTTTCCTTGGCCTAGTAGGTAGTCACCTGTGCAGTGAGCAAGGAGGGTGAGGAGGAGAGGGGACCAGGCCATGGTGGAGATTGTCCCCGAGTCCTGTCTCTGTGGCCCTACAGCTGAAGCAGAGCTTCCCCACATCTCCTGCTTCCCCTCTTCATACTCTGACAGGGGGAAGGTCCGTTCATGCAAATGAGACCCTCCCTCCCCCCAGCTCTTTGACACCACACTGGGCCCTGAGTCAGGCCCCTGTGTCTGAGGATGTGTGGGGGCTGGGCGTGGATAGGGCCATGTGGGCCCAGGGGGTGGGGAGGTCACAGCTGTGAGCCCTGAGCAGATGGCACCAGGCAGGGCCAGGAGGCTGGTTTCAACTCTGTTCACCTCCAGACTCTGCAGGAATGGCACCCGCACACCCCCTGATGTCCAGACCTAGACACACCATCCTGTGACCTGGTGACCAGACATCCTCTGGGGCAGCCCTGCCTCCCCACTCTTCTGTCCAT
>NW_007826140.1:0-809 GCF_000696425.1 Galeopterus variegatus
CAGTTTCATACCAAACTAAAGATGCTCTTACCATGTGATATGGTAATCACGATCATTAGTATTTACCCAAGGGAGTTGAAAACTATGAGTATGTCCACACAGGAACCTGCACACAGATGTTATAGTAGCTTTTTTCATAATTTTCAGAATTTGAAAGCAATCAAGATGTCCTTCAGTTAGTGCATGAGCAATTAAACTTGATATACCCAGACAATAAAATATTATTCAGTGCTAAAAATAAGTGAGCTATCAAGTCATGAAAAGTATGGAGGAAACTAATGCATATTACTAAGTGGAAGAAGCCAATCTGAAAAGGCTATACATACTGTCTGATTCTAACTATATGACATCTTGGAAAAAATAAAACTGTGGGCACAGGAAAAATATCAGTGGTTGGCCGGGATTGGGGCAGTGGGATGAATAAGCAGAACATAGAGGACTTTTAGGGCAGTGAAAACCCTCTGTACTTCAAAAAGTTCATATAAAAATGGAATCAAAAGGTAATATGAATCTTTCTATGAAATTTTTGAAGTACCATAATGGTGGATACATGTCACTACATATTTGTTCAAACCCAGAGAATGTACAATACTCAGAGTGAACTCTAAACTATGGACTTTGGGCAAAGGTGATGTGTCAATGAAGACTAATTAATTGCAATAAATGTACCACTCTGGTGGGGATGTTGATAATGGAAGAGGCTATACATTTATGGAGGGAGGGGTATATGGCAATTCTCTGTACCTCCTCTCAGTTTTGCTATGAACTTAAAACAGCTCTAAAAAGTAGCCTTTAGAAAAGCAATTAGA
>NW_007826141.1:0-809 GCF_000696425.1 Galeopterus variegatus
AAATCCACATTGCTAAGGGCAGTAAACAATTCAGAAAGGGACTGGAAGTTGTTATAATAATATCCCATTATTGGTGCTTGGTTGACATTTTCCTTTATAATCATTAGCACAGTGATTTACCTGAGGTTAACCAACAAGTCAATTCTGTTTAAAAATAAAGAGTTTTTAATGCTGCTCCAAACCAATTATTTTACTGAATCAGCCAGATTACTAACATATGTATATACATATAGATAGATACGTGTGTATATATGTACAGATGCGTTATGTTTATATGTACTGCATATGAATGAGAGGATGACAGCTAAAGATTACATGTTAGTTAATGTCTACATGAATACAACAGGTACCAACAATTAGCAAATGTTTATGTTCTGTTTACCCATCTATTTTGTTTTTATTTATATTTAAACAGCATTGCAGAGAATTTAACACAAACCTCCTTCACCTTAAGAAAAGCAAACATTTATATTTCCCTATGCTCCTTTGGAAGCTCACCAACCTCATTTCTACACAGTTGAAACCAATAAATGCAGAATGTTTTTAAGCATGTGTTTTAATACCCATTTAATAACCAATACTTATTTAAAGGCTTTCCCCATGATTTTCATCCAATTAAATCCTTGTAAAAAAGAAACCTATTTCTTTTCTACATTTTGACATTTATTGATGTCATTAGTCAAAGCAGAAATACTCAATTAGCTTTATGTAAAACTTGTAAAGAGGACCGAAGTTGCAAACGTTCTTACTGCCTCTGCTATGGACAGTGACTGGCTTGATTATGCTAACGTACACTCTAAAAGAGTGGC
>NW_007826142.1:0-809 GCF_000696425.1 Galeopterus variegatus
GAGAGAGAGAGAGAGAATGAACTGTGTTTCTTCCCACTTTGGAGTTCATTTGTTTCTGGACACACCTTTAAGAACTTGGATTCTTTACTATATTGACTCATTTTGTTTTTTCCAAAATGTGTCATGCATTCCAACATGTGCCACACTTCAGCCAACTTATTCTGCTTACTCTGTTGTTTCTTTGCATTCTCTGCATTCCAGGGCATGTTTTTAAATTTGGCTGCTTTAGTCTTTCTCACTCAGTTTCAAGGTTACACTAGATGGTGGAGTTTGCTTGTGTCTTAACATTCTTTGTCATGCCATGGAGGACTTGGCTACATTTGTACCTATAAGTTCTTATTATCTATATTTAAATGAAATTAATTTTTTTCAAAGATAAATAAGTAGACCCCAGGTTTTTCCAGTATGGTGAGCTATTGGCTCTTCTGGTGAACATGGTTATTTACCTGGAGGTACGGGCTTCACAGAATCCTAGAACTGGAAGGAATCCTAAAGTTCTAGTTCAGTCTCTACCTTTTTTTATAGTCAATGAAACAGTCTCAGAGAAGCCCAGTTAATTGTCCAAGGTCACATAGCTAAAGACTAGAATAACTAAGACTAGAGCCTTAGATGACTCTTGCTCTTTTATTATCTCCTGAGAAAATCAGGGTACTGCCCTGGTGAACTTCCATCCATTGCTCACCTTATTCCTCAAATTCTAGTACTTTTTCCAGTTTGGCCACTAATTTTGGTTTCCTTCAGGTTGAGCATCCAGATCTGAAAAATATCATTTTATGTAGTTCTCTAGGAGAATATTGTTCCTCACTTGG
>NW_007826143.1:0-809 GCF_000696425.1 Galeopterus variegatus
AGTATTTTATTTTTTTGGTGGCTATTGTAAATGGGCAGGCTTTCTTGATTTTTCTTTCTGCGTGTTCACTATTGGAGAATAGAAATGCTACGGATTTTTGTGTGTTGATTTTGTATCCTGCTACTGTGCTGAACTCGTTTTTCACATCCAAGAGTATGTTTATAGAGGCTTTAGGCTGTTTGATATATAGGATCATGTCATCTGCAAACAGGGACAGTTTGACTTCATCTTTTCCAATCTGGATGCCCTTTATTGCCTTCTCTTCTCTGATTGCTCTGGCTAGTACTTCCAACACTATGTTGAATAGGAGTGGTGAGAGTGGGCATCCTTGTCTGGTTCCTGTTCTTAAAGGAAAGGCTTCCAACTTTTCCCCATTCAGGATGATACTGGCAGTGGGTTTATCATATATGGCTTTAATTACGTTGAGATATTTTCCGTCTATACCTAACTTATAGAGGGTCTTTGTCATGAATGAGTGTTGAATTTTATCAAATGCTTTTTCAGCATCTATAGAGATGATCATATGGTCCTTGTGTTTGATTTTATTAATATGGTGTATCACATTTATTGATTTGGGTATGTTGAACCAACCTTGCATCCCTGGGATGAATTCCACTTGATCGTGGTGAATAATTTTACGTATGTGTTGTTGTATTCTGTTTGCTAGTATTTTATTGAGGATTTTTTCATTTATATTCATCAAGGATATCGGCCTGTAGTTTTTTTTATTGGTTATATCTTTACCTGATTTTGGTGTCAGGATGATGTTTGCTTCATAGAATGAGTTTGGGAGATTTGCGTCTGTTTCA
>NW_007826144.1:0-809 GCF_000696425.1 Galeopterus variegatus
AGCCAGTGAGCAGCCGGTCTGTATGTGGGATCCGAACCCTCAGCGGGAGCGCTGCCACACTCCCAAGTGGCTCACTGTAGCAGTGCGCCACTGGGCCGGCCCCAAATTGTTCACTTTAAATATGTAAAGTCATTGTATGCCAAATATACCTTAATAAACTTGGGGGAAAAAATTCCATCACCCCCTAGGAAAATAGTCACAGGGTTCTAGACAGACAAAACTGTGTTTTAGAATAGCTGTTAGGAGGTTAATAGGAAATTCAATTAATAATAAATCCAAACACTGTTTACTAAAGAGACTGTTCTTTCGCCATTGTGTATTCTTGGCAACTTTATTGAAAATTAGTTGACTATAGACTTGTCAGTTTATTTCTGGGTTCTCTATCCTATTCCATTGGTTGATGTGTCTATTTTTATGCCAGTACCATGCTGTTTTGGTTACTGTAGCTTTGTGATATATTTTGAAATCTGGCAGTGTGATGCCTCCAGCTTTGCTCTTTTTGCTCAGGATTGCTTTGGCTATTTGGGGTCTTTTGTGGGTCCATACAAATTTTAGGATTGTTTTTTCTATTTCTGTGAAGAATGACATTAGAATTTTGATAGGGATTGAATCTGTAGCTTGTTTTGGGTAGTATGGTCATTTTCATAATATTAATTCTCATAATCTATAAACACCAGATATCTTTCCATTTTTTTGTGTCATCTTCAATTTCTTTCATCCATGTTTTATAGTTTTTAGTATACTTTCACCTTGGCTAAATATTCTCCTAAGTATTTTATTTCTTGATGCTATTGCAAATGGGATTTTTT
>NW_007826145.1:0-809 GCF_000696425.1 Galeopterus variegatus
GTGCACACGTGTGCACACACACATGCATGCACACACACGCACGCACACTTGCACACACACGCGCACACACACGCACACGCGCACGCACACACGCAGTGCACACGCACACATGCGCACGCGCACACACGCAGTGCACACGTGTGCACACACACATGCATGCACACACACGCACGCACACTTGCACACACACGTGCACACACACACGCACGCGCACGCACACGTGCACACACACGCACGCGCACTCACACACACGCAGTGCACACATGCTCATGCGCACACGCAAACACACGCACACGTGCATGCACACACACGCACGCGCACACACATACACACGCACACAGAGTCCAGGGGAGCAAAGACCTAAGTATAAGAGACAAAACAGTAAAAAAGATAAAGCTTCACGACTAAGATAAAAGGATTTCTTAAACAAGACACAAAAAGTACCAATCCTAAAGGAAAAAAAAGTCATCAAATTAGACTACTTTAAAATGTAAAACTTTAGATCATGAAATGATAACATAAAGAATATGAAAAGATAACCCACAGAGTGGGGAAAATACTTGCACTTTATATGAATATATTTTTATGTAAATTTTAGGATCAGCTTGTCCATGTCTGCAGAAAGCCTGTGGGGATTCTGACAGGCATGTGTTTGATCTTTATATTGATTTGGGGAGAATTGCAATCTTAACATTATTGAGTTTTGCAATCAATAAACATGGAACATCTCTCTGTTCACTTAATTCACCCTTGGTTTCTCTCAACAATGTTTTGTAGTTTTCAGTGTACAAATCTTGCACTACTTTTGT
>NW_007826146.1:0-809 GCF_000696425.1 Galeopterus variegatus
TTCAAAGCTCAAGTTGTGCCCTCAACCATATGATTAAATGCATTTTAAGAAAAAAAAATTAGTATCTAATTGATGGAAATATAAATTTTGATATATTATTCAAATATTAAACATTTACAGTTTCATTTTAGCTGACAGAAAACCTTTTGAAATTATTTAACAAGATCTCTGTAAGCTGGCTCTTTAGATCAGCTGGCTAGATAGAGCATGGCACTTAAAACACTAAGGTCCACGACTCAATTACCTGTACTAGCCAGCCCAAAAAAAAAAAAAAAAAATTCTGTAGATCTGTAGCTTTATGTTAGAGACACATTCTAGATCTTCTAGATCTTTAGAAAGGAAATAGTTAAACTAGATTTCTACAAAATATTTTTTCTAGAATGTTCTTAAAATTTAAAAAAATTGGCGACATCAAACTAGAAGAGGAAAAATATGTAATTGTTTCTTTACACATGGATTTTTCTAACCTGTTTATTTCTTCAAACTATAGTTAAAAATAGATATTCATTAGGAATTCAAATGCATTTGTATGCCTAAGTGTAGTATTATACTGATGGATGAAACAGGGAACATACTTTTAAACTTGTGAATACAATCTTATCTGAATTAAAAAAAAAAAAAAAAAGCTTGAATTCAAATGATTCACTCAGCAGAAATTGGCCAATTATGATATTTGGTGAGATCTTACGTATTTCAAAAAAATTATTAAATTTTTCTATTTGAAAATTGTCAGGTTTTTTTTTTTTTCTTATTTCCAGTAATACGTTAAGATTTTATGTCTGTCTTCAAAAAGAAAGTTTGCTTAAGAG
>NW_007826147.1:0-809 GCF_000696425.1 Galeopterus variegatus
AAAATATTTCAGTCACCAGACATTAGAAAGTTTTGTACATAAAATGATAAAATATTTAACCCTATACTGTCTGAGGAGAGCAAGAGCTAAGTTGGACTGCATTAAGGGACAGTCCACAAGTGATTTCAGTGCTTTAACTTCCATGGTTGGAAGTCAAGTTTTTATGGCCCCAAACCTCCAATAGGAGACTCTTTAGCACCCATCCACTCATTGACTGGAAAGAAAGAAAAAAAGAAAGAGGTCATATACGTGCATGCTGAAATTTGAAGTTTGCTATAAACTGTGTGCTGTCAGTGTCTTGGAATATGAGCTCCCAGATCCATACTGCTCTTTGGAGAAAGAGTAGGATGCTATACATTGATACCTTATCCTTTATTCTAAAGGCCACATTTTACTTCAATCTTTCCTCCAGTTTCTTACAGTGTTGGTCAAACCTGTTGTCAATTAGGAGCATTACTTTCCACTTTGAGAGAGAGATGAGTAGAGTGTCAGAGAATTTCTGCAAGCACTGTGGTAAGGCCACTTCCTTGCTTTTTGCCACCATGGCTTCCATTGATCATTCTGGGACCAATGGGATAAGCAGTACATCGTGTCGAGGGCTTCTATAAATGTCCCTTTAATGTTGCCTTATGAAAATCAGAATATAGAACCCATTTTCTCTAATTTAATGAGTGTATTGGTTAAGTAATTGAACAAATTCATTAACTCATAAATCAAGATGATACACATGCAATTTATATATTTTATTTGAACTTAAACAAAAAATCAATCCATCAATGGTGATGTGTTGAATTAAAAATCTTTCTTGC
>NW_007826148.1:0-809 GCF_000696425.1 Galeopterus variegatus
TTTATGGTTTATGCTTTCTGTTTTTTCTTTAAGAAATTTTTCTCACCTCAAAGTCATAAAGATATTCTCCTATTTCTTCTAATAACTCTATTGTTTTCATTTTTATATCTATGTCTATGATCTATCTTGAATTGATTTTTTTCTACAGTGCGAGACAGGAGTCTGACTGTCTTTTCTTTACTGAGATGTACCATATGATAATACTTGGAAAATCTGGTAAGCTTTCAAAATCAGAGACGATCTGGGTTTCTGGCCAACCCTGCTATGGCTAGTAGGTAGAGAATGTATATTGTTTAGTGATTAAGAACATAGTTTGGAATAACAATTCTGCCAATTGCTAACTATGTGACACTTGCAAGTTAATTATCTCTCTTTGTTTTCTCATCTATTAAAAAAACACAGTGATATTTGGTCATAGGGTTCATGAAAATTCTCTATCTGTAAAATAGCAATAGTCCCTATATTATGGGGTTAATGTGAAGGTAAATAAAATTTGTTAATTTAAAGCACTTGAAAGAGTAGCTGGCACATACTAACCACTTTATAATATTAGTAATAATATATAATAATGATGTAGCCTAACTGCATTTTCTCCCCCTTGATCTCTCACTCTGGACTGGCCTTCATCGAGTTCTTACTGTGGAGAGACTTCTGTTAGGTACTGGGGACATTATTGTCAACAGGACAGATGTGGTCTCTGCTCTCGTGGAGCTTTCAACCTAGTGGGGGACAAAGACATTAAACAAATATCATGACAAGTGGTTTAAAGAGTGCTTATAGAGTGTTAGGACTGTCTAAAATCCAAACAC
>NW_007826149.1:0-809 GCF_000696425.1 Galeopterus variegatus
AGTGATAAAATATCTAACTTCAGATATTCAATGAAATTACCCATTGTACACATGCGAATAAGTCTCACAAGCATCCTATGACAATGTACAAACGAAGATATTTCAAATTCCACAATACTAATTCTTTAACTCTCCTATCAATACAGCTTGTCTTCTCCGTTCAAGACTGACAGTTTAAATACAGAATTCACCAACAGAAAACAGTCTTGATTCTAAGGAACTAGCTGTGAAGGTTGAGGAAACCCAGAGGTCCTTCACACCCTTAGATAACACAGCCCACTATGTAAAGGACCTTCACAGGAGACAGAGAAAGTGGTATTGGCTAAGCTGGTTACTCCAGGCCTAACGAGCTGGCCAAGCCTCAGGGGTTCCATGCACATTCCTTCCCAGCTGGTATCTGACCTGCCCCATCATCAATCTTTGTTCCCCTTAATAATTCTCGCTCTCCCCTCTCCACCTTTTCTTCTCCCATATTAACTCTACAACATAGCCTATTCCTGCTACTCAGAAAAGCTACCGAAACATTTTGATGGGGTGGAGAGTCAAAGCCTCTTGCAGCTTTGACCTCCAATGCACACAAAAGTATGAGGGTCACCACAGTAAAGAATGTAAGGCTCACTGACATGGCACATACCACAGACACTTAAAACCTGTAGTTGAGGGCCTTCCCAGCTCTCCCATATTCAGACTTAGTTTATACAAGAGCTGAGATATTTATCTCTACACTCACAACTGAATTCTCTCTTTGAGCACAAAGACTGTGTGCTTTTGTGCTCCAAGACTGGATGCATGCAGACAAGAAGAGGAGA
>NW_007826150.1:0-809 GCF_000696425.1 Galeopterus variegatus
TTTAATGATTTACATTAAAATACCACTAGTGTATTTTAATTACTGTTAATCTAATTAATTCATTCATTTACCAGTTGTCTTCTTGAACCTATTTAGATGTTGAGTCACATACTCTCTTTTGAAGTGAAAGCTTAAATATTTCCCTATATCTTCCAAGTATCTTATTTAATTATTTTTCATATGTGCCTTCAATGACAAAAAGGACCTAGTATTGGATAAAATAGGAAGAAATTGCATTTCTTTCCATGACAGTTCATCTTCTAGTAGAAGAAGAAAGTACACAGTTAATTATGGCCAATGGGAGAATAGGAGTAAGGACAGTTCAAAGTTTTAATATGTTAAAAACATGGGAGAATAAGAATTTTGCTACATAGAAAACATTAAAGAAAAAAATTCCAGGCAAAGAAATCAATATCACAAAAATGTGTAAATATGGGAATGTATAGCATCTTCCAGAAGAAATGAGATAAAAACAAAAAGAATCTTCAGAAAACAAAAACAAAAAAAGCCCACTTGTTTTAACAGCCTGAAGTAGTCTTATCTCAACTTTTTTTTGGATAACTGATTGTGTTTTAAATGCCAGAAGGAGAGACCTTCCTTGACTTTACCATGCCTTAATCTAAATTTAGTCTGCTCCATCTCTTCTCAGAGAACACACTTATTTTCTTTCATAGAAATTATGACAATTAGTGATTATCTCCTCATCTGGGTTTCATGTCTGATTCTACCATGAGTTGTTAAGCCCATTAGGGTAGACCCCAGGACTGTTTCCTGTGCTTCTGTTGGCTCAGCACATGGGGCAGGGACGG
>NW_007826151.1:0-809 GCF_000696425.1 Galeopterus variegatus
ATGGTATTAACTTTAGCCATGTAGCTAGGTTTATGCTCAGGCTTACTACATGGCAATGTGGCTATCCACAGGTATGTCAGTTTTGACAAAAAACTGGGAAATGAAAATAAGATTAGTAGAGAGTTGTAAACTTTTTAAACAAAGAAGCAAAGCAGGAAATTTATTCAGCAATATTTATTAAGCTTCTAGTCTGTGTCAGAAACTGCACTAGCTGGTTAGAATATTATGTTTGCCTCATAACAATAGGACTAAACTTGGTCCACCATGCAATTTCCATGTGAATGGGGAACCTAAAAAGGGAATTTACCAAGGGGTAAATTTAGATTTCCCCAGGTAAACTTAGATACAAAAATACGTTACTTTTCGAGGTTTTCCGATGATCTGTATGGTAACAGAACTATTCTCTTGCTCCATCCATTAAGTTGGCATTCTCAAATCCTGTCCAACCACCAAATAACAAATTGCTGCTTGCTTTCTCCTGTAGTATCAGTGTACCCTGGAATAATGCCTGTTTTCTGCAAAGCACTTCTAAGCTCCCGAATATTTCCCCTGGTTTGGCAACAACATCTATCATCCAGGAACCCTTTTCCATCACTGCATAAAAAGACTTGCATGGTAGGAGCTGACAGAAGCTGCCTCTAAGGGAGCCTATGATGGAAGTTGCTCTGTCCACCGATGAGCTACTAAAAGCCCATCCAAACAAAGCATCGCACCAATCAAAACTCTTCCCAGATTATCTGTGCTTGACTTTTTTTTTCCTATAGTGTCAGACTCATCCCAGAATCATCCCAGATTTCTCCATACTTATC
>NW_007826152.1:0-809 GCF_000696425.1 Galeopterus variegatus
GTCCTGTGTATTTCCAGGGGAAGAGCCTGAGCTTGACATCCAACAGACTTGGAATCGAATGCCAGCTCTGTCACTCATTGGCTGAGTGACTTTGAGCCAGTCACTCAGTGTCTCTGAGTCTCCATTACCCATCATAAAATTTGGAGAAGAATATATACTTTTCGGTGCTGTTGTGAGAATTAGGGATTGCTTGGGTGAAGTGCCTGGCACGGTAGGTAGTCCCTCACTTCATGATTCTGTGATGCAGAGGACTGTGCATCCGTGGAGAGCAGGCTTGGCACCTGGCTCATTGGTCTCTGCACATGACCAAGCAGGGAGTGACTTCTCAGTGAGTCTTTATTGGATGGATGACTGAATGAGCAGGTTTCAGCACTATTTTTTGTAACGTGGGCCCCAAAGCGGGCAGCATGTTTTCCTCTGTTGCAGGGGGTACATAATGGGGAAATGGAAAGAACTTTAGACCCAGATACAGGCCTGAGTCATGAGTTGTATAGTATGGACGCTGCTCATTAATAACTATAATCCTCGGGCAAGTAGTGACATATCTTGGAGCTTTGGTACCTCAGCTTCCTATATGGAAATGGTCCTGCCTATCTTGCTGGGTTCCAAAGAAGTCCAAAGAATTTGTGCTCTGAAACTTTTCTGTAAACTCTAAAATGCCATCCACACATATGGGTGGTTGTTGCCAATGGTGTGTCTGTGAGGGGGTCATGAAGCTGTTGACATCTGCCGTTTGGCACTGGCTCAGAGGAGGGTCAGATGGTCCGGCACTTGTGCATGTGGACTTCTGGAATTTCACTGGCTGAGTA
>NW_007826153.1:0-809 GCF_000696425.1 Galeopterus variegatus
CGACACTGAGGGTTGCAATCCGTTGCCGGACACGAAAAAAGACAAAAAGGAAAAAAAAATCTATATACTTTTTCTTTTCTTGTCTTGTTGCTCCATCACAGTTTTAAGTACATGTCAATGCCTTTTTTTCCCAGCAAAATGTAATGGCAATTGGAGAAAAAATTATGTTGGCATCATTTTTTTTTTTTAGTTTACCACTATGTTGTTCTCAATATAACATCTTACAAGTTATAAGTTATTATTAATTTTTATAGAGTAAAAGAATAAGTGAGTGAGTGTATTAGTCCATTTTCTGTCACTCATAACAGAATACCTGAACCTGGGTGATTTATAAAGAAATAAAATTTATTTCTTACAATTTTGGAAGTCAGTAAGTCCAAGGTCTAGGAGGCACATCTGGTGAGAGCCTTCTTCTGGGTGAGAATTCTCTACAAAGTCCCATGGCTATGCTGGGTATCACAGGGCAATGATGGGGGAGAGTGTTCATTAACATGCTCATTAGCTCTCCTTATAAAGCCACCAGTTCACACCCATGATAACCCACTAAACCATTAACCCATTACTCCATGAATGGGTAATCCATTCATGACAGCATAGTCCTCATGACTCAACCAACTCTTAAAGGCCCCACCTTCCAACACTGCCTGCCACATTGGGATCAAGCTCCAATAAGCTTTGGGATGATATTCAATGCACAGCAGTGCGTGAATAAAAGCTAGACAAATTATTGACATGTTTCTCCATTTTCAAATTGAGCATATCAATGCATATCTCATAGGGTCATTGTGAAAGATCAGTGTAAAGGTTAG
>NW_007826154.1:0-809 GCF_000696425.1 Galeopterus variegatus
ATTTATGGTGAATGGAAAAGTAGATAGATGTCTTAGGACGCTCCTTAAAATGGGTCCAAAACCAGAAGGCTTATTCATAGATTATGGCTTTTCTCTTATCTTACTTATCCCCAAAGAATATTCAAGCTTATAGTGATTAAAGATATATGTCTTCTGCTCTTATTTTGCTTTTCTTGCAATTTTTCTAAGGAAATTGTTTACATATTACACATTACATTTCAGGCACATGTTTTTCTCTCTCCTAAACGTCAAAAAGAAATAATAGTTATCACACCACAATAAAAATAGGCAATGCTAATTTTGGTCAATCCCTGATTTGAAAAAAATTAATACATAAATAAAACTCTTGAAGTTAATTTCCACTTTTCTTATTGATCTCTACTTTCCATAAATTTTTGAACACTAATGTTATCATAAAAAGGAGAAAGTATTTCAATTATTCTTGTCAATATGTTTCCATCTATTTCAGCCCCATTACCAATATGTCAATTACTTGGAAATTCAAAAATGTCATGGGGATTTCAGGCTTGTGTATTCTTAGATGTTTTGATCCTCATAAGCTGTAACCCATACATAGTATTGGAAGACAATAGCTCGGCAATCAGCTGCTGTTAGTGTAGGGATAATTTTAGTGGATGGTGGATTCTTCCTTTTTTCTAACTGTTTGAAACAGGTCACATGGTGAACCCAGAGACATTAAGATAGTTTTCTTTGCTATGTGGACATGCTGAGGGGGTAGATTTCCCTTCTACTGAGCAATAACATCGCCTATAAAGGCCAAGGTGTCTTTTTTTGTCCCCACAACAGGA
>NW_007826155.1:0-809 GCF_000696425.1 Galeopterus variegatus
ATTTCAAATTTTTCTTGGTATGATCCCTCATTCCTGCAGTGAAATCATTTGTTGAAATGTATTAAAGTGAATTAGCAAATTCATGGACTTGCAAATGAAAAATAGATTTTTCTTTTTGATCAAATAAGATCAAGCTCTTCTAAACAGTGGCTAGGGAAGAAAACAGAATTTCTGGTGTGTGATCTGCTCGGCCCACTCAGAAGCCTCACCAACATCCCTGTGGCATCGGGGAGCAGGAGGGAGGAACTGAGCATCTACTTCCAAAAACTCATTTTGGCTTTTTAATAGTAAAAAGTAAATTGAAAGCATGTCAGCCATCAAATTGATGAAACATAATGCAGTCATTCTGAGATTCTAGCAGTAAAGCCTACCCAGATTAATCAAATAAGAAATTTATAGTTCTTGAATGCGACTCGTCCGTAAAAGCACCCAGCATCTATAAAGCACGCAAGTCTATTACAAATTCTGTGGTCTCTGAGTGAATGTTTAAAGCACTCTGAAAACAGCAAAGGAGAGAAGGGGCAGCTCTGACTCTCTTTCAGTGGCACTGGTTTCATCAGGGAACTTGGAGGAATGTGCCCTTGATCTAAGCTTAATCGGTTTTCCTGCCCTTCCTGGCACAGCATATAGAGGGCCACCAAAGCATCTTGACATGGCACTTTTTCTTATCCAAAGCATCTTGACGTGGCACTTTTTCTTAGAAGCACGAGGGTACTTCAAAAAGGTTTTAGACAAATGGAATTAAAAAATAACACAAATTTTTCCATGAACCTTTTGAAGACCCCTCATATTTGAAGAATGAATTTAGA
>NW_007826156.1:0-809 GCF_000696425.1 Galeopterus variegatus
TTTAGGCCTTTGCTTTTAAAATGTATACCAATAGTTTTCAAGTTGTTAACTTGAAATTTTTTATGGTAATTTCCCGGATGAATAATACTGGTTACCTTTTTTATTTTTTATTATTTTTTTTACCTACATAATTTTCTATGGTGTTACAGATAGAAAAATACTGGCTACCTCTCACTTTAAAGGTAAAGATGCATTAAAAAAACAAGGGAGAGGAGATTAATAATACAAACTTTGTACTAATAATGGCATAGTGATTGATTGTATTCTTTTTCTAAAATGAACTTAGGAAAAATTAGAAAATGTGATCAAGATCATCATATGAGTACAGTCTTCCCCAGTGTTTAGCAAAAAGTCATTCTCAGACTCTTGAAAGAGAAAACATTTCTTTATACCTTATTGTTTAACATTATTATGTTGACATATGGTTGATTTTATATTTGACAAATGGTTCATTATTGATTAACATTTCTTACAAAGTCAGCATCACTAGACTTTTCCTCTGAGGAAAGATATGGCATACGAAATTGCTTTGTTCGTTAACCATAGACTGAAAATCACTTTACATGGGAAAATTAAGGTCTCTTTACTTTGGCTTTCAGTTTGACATAGTGGTTTATAGAATGTGCTCTGGAGCCAGATTGTCTAGATTCATATCCCTCTATGCCTTTTACTAGTTGGGTCACTTTGGTCAAGTCCTCAACTTATCTGGTCTCACTTTCTTCATATGCAAAGTGGGAAAGATAATGATAACTACATCTTATTAAACAAGATTAGGAGAACTCTGAACAGTGCCTGGTATTAGTAAGTTG
>NW_007826157.1:0-809 GCF_000696425.1 Galeopterus variegatus
TGCATGAAGCAGAGATGGTGTTGATAGTCCATGGGTCTTCTTGGTACATTTCATACATATTTATTACTGTGGTATTTTTTCTTTTCTCTTTTTGCCATTATTTTATATAAAGTATGTTGGTGGTGATTTATTTAAAATCTAGTTCTTAAGTGACAGGACATTAATTTGGAATTAACTAAAAAAGTAATAAACGTCACCTAGAAAAGGACACAAAGACTAACAGTACTTTGGAAAGAAGGTAATGATGATAATGTTTAACCCTCATCACTATCTATAACCAAAACGTTTTCATCGTCCCCAGCATAAACTCTGTACCCACTAAACAATAACTACCCTTTCCCCCCTGCCCCCTTGCCTCTAGTCACTTCTATTCTAGTTTCTATCTTTGTGAATTTGCCTATTATAGGCACTTCATAAAAGTGAAATAATACAATACTTACCCTGCTGTCTCTGCCTTGTATCACTTAGTATAATATTTCCAAGTTCCTTACACATTATAGCAAATAAAAAATTCCTTCTTTTATGGGTGAATACTATTCCATTGTATGAATATACCACAATAGTTTATACATTTATCTGTTGATAGACATCTGGGTTGTTTCTCACTTATGGTTACTGTAAATAATGCTGCTGTAAACATTGCTGTATAAATACTTCTGTGAGTCACTGATTTCAATTCCTTTCGATATATTTCCACCTTGGAGTGGAAACACTGGGTCATATAGTAGTTATAAGTTTAACTTTTTGAGGAATAACCAAACTGTTTTCTTTTTTTTTTTTTTTTTTTTCATTTTTTTGTCTTTTTTCGT
>NW_007826158.1:0-809 GCF_000696425.1 Galeopterus variegatus
CTTTGGAAGTATACTTCATATATGGACTCCTTTTTGTCACCCGCATTCGGTAAACAGAATGTGCTGCTCAGGGATACTGAAGAGGAAGATTCTATCACCATCTGGGTAGATTACTTAGGAAAGTCTTCCTCATCTGTTCTTTTTTTATTGGTTATAAATATTCATTAGATACAAAGCTGATTGTCAATATCTCCATTCACCTAAAATTTTTAAAAGCACTATTATATTTTACGTTTATCACAACCTTCTATAAGTTTGGGGAAAATAGGATAATTTAGTCAGACTCCCTCACATTTCTTGTAAACAAGTTGTGTGTGGGTTGAGTTAATGCACATGTGCACCCATGTATCTTTTTAGTTAATTGCTATTGTGTGTTCTTGAGTTTGTGAAGCAGTGCTGGCTGACAGAGCTTGAGTCTAAAAATAGAGCATGTTTACTCTGCTAGCAGCTCCTCAGTTTGTCTTTGTTTTTTTTTTTTTTGACAGGCAAGGGGATCACAACCCATGGCCTCGCCACTACCAGCACCGCACTCTCCTGAGTTAGCCATGGGGCTGGCCCCTTAGTTTGTCTTTGGACTTTGCCGATAGCAGTTGAGTTTCTGAGTTTCTCTTTGTACTGCTTAGCTCTCAGATGAGTGTGTGCTGAATAGAGACTATTCCTACTTCAGCCAAGGCTCTAAGGACCTTTCTGCCAGTTACCTAGCTCATAGACCTGCATGTGAAGGGTTTGTGAATGGGCTCAAAGGGTCTGTGAGCACCAGAGACCCAGCCCTAGCTCTACAAAGTTTTTCTCAAGTTTTTACAAACCCT
>NW_007826159.1:0-808 GCF_000696425.1 Galeopterus variegatus
ACACAGAATCTGTATGTATAGTTTGCCTCCAACTATCTCTCTATATATCTGAAATTCCCAGGTATCCTTAAACAAGGACAGCTTTGTGATGTCATGCCTTTAATGGAGCCCATGGGAACATCAGAGCTCCTTCTCAGGAAAGCATTTAGTTCTAACAATTGAAGAAACTGGAGAATCTCAATTAAGCCATAGACTTAGTACTTTCCAGCACCTGCAAATTTGAAAGTTATCAAGTTCTGAAATATTGCTATTTTGCCTGAGAACATGTTGACTTCCAGCCATGTTTCAAAGAAGTGCACATACATAAACAAATATCCATTCAATCCTTTATTTTCCAACAGCCTGTAACATGGAAGGATACATAGCTAGGTCCTCTCTACTCATGAGCAATGGAGTAAAATTCATTAATTTATCCACTGGTTTATTCGTAGAGTATATGTAAAGCTAGGGCTAGGTCTCACAGACCCCTCAAGCCCATTGTCCAGGCTGGGTCACCAACCTTTCACAGGCAGGTCTATGAGCTAGGTAACAGGAAAAGTTCCTTGGAGCCGTGGGTAAAGAAACAATAGGCTTTATTTTAGACATGAGCTCTGCTGACCAGCAGTTCAGACCTGCTGCCTCACACACCGAAGAACATATAAAAATAGCAACAAGCCAAAAGACGCAAGGGCATGCATAAGCACTAACTCTACTCCCACACAACTTGTTTACAAAAGATGTGCTGCACCACACCCAGCCTGACCTGAAACTACTCTATTTTCCTCACAGTATATATATTTTTTGAGTGCTTTGAAACTATTTCCAGTGC
>NW_007826160.1:0-808 GCF_000696425.1 Galeopterus variegatus
TGCTTTCACTACACAGGGTCTTTTGTAGTTCCATATGAATTTTAAGATCACTTTTTCTATTTATTTGAAGAATGTCATTGGTATTTTGATAGGAATTGTGTTGAATGTGTAGATTGCTTTGGGTAATCTGGACATTCTGATGATGTTAATTTTTCTAAACCATGAACATGCAGTATATTTCCATTTCTTTGTATCCTCTTCAATTTATTTTCACCAATATTTTTTTCATTTTCACTGTAGAGATCTTTCACCTCCCTGGTTAAATTTACTCCTAGGCATTTAATTTTTTTTTTTTTTGGTAGCTACTGTGACTACTGTGAATGAGATCATTTTTTTTGATTTATTCTTCAGCTATTTTGTTGTTTATGAATAGGAAGACTATTGATTTTCAGTCTTTCAGTCCTCTGAAAGCCTTAATCAAAACTTGTTCTGATTTGATTAGAACATATTTGCTTACTCCTTTCTCCTCATTTCAAGGGCAAATGTTTTATAATCTTCTTAATCAGAACCACTCCTTCTTATCTCCTAAAAAAGGAAAATTCCACTGATTTGTTCTGCCTGACCCTTATTCCCAAGATCTCAGATGCCTAAAGTGTTATAATGTCTTCTGAGGAAAGTTCCCCCCCCAACATATTGATGGAAAATGCTATTAAGTCAATTAATAGGCTAGAGAGGTAAACACCCTTTACTTAAGGACCTATCAGATAATGTTTGGTAAATAATATGTCATTTGTCCCAACCAGCTCACAGATGTTGGCATTGTTCTGTCCAGTCTACAAGTGAAAATCTTGTGGTTCCTAGAAACTAA
>NW_007826161.1:0-808 GCF_000696425.1 Galeopterus variegatus
GGGAGCGCCACCGCGCTTCCCAAGCGGCGCACTTATCCAGTGCGCCACCGGGCCGGCCCATCTTGCTCAATATTTTTATTTCTCATCCCACGACTACCTCCTCTGATTCATTGAGTGTTATCTATGTTTCTTTTTTTCTTTCTTTCTTTCCTTTTGTTAATTTGTTTTATATGATTTTTGTTGTTGTTTTTGTTACTAATTTCCTTTGGTCTGCCATATTCCTAGTTAGTGTAAATTTAAATTTTTTAAATCCAGTTTTAGGGGGAAAAAAAAAACAGTATTTCACAGACACCCTTAACTGACTGACTTTAGTTAAATCATGTAATATTATTTTTCTTTATTAATACATACATGGGTAATGAGAAAATGATCCTTATTGTTATGGGCTGAATTGTGAATGCTGAAATTTCACACATGAAACCCTAACTAAACTCCAGTATCTCAGAATGTGACTGTATTTGGAAATAGGGCCTTTAAAGATGGGATTAAGTTTAAATGATGCCAACTGTTAGGGTAGGCTCTAGTCCAGAGTGACTGGTGTCCTTTTAAGAACAGGAAATTTGGACACACTGAAGAAAGACCATGTGAGGACACAGCAAGAAGAGGCCTCAGAAGAATTCAAAACTGCCCGTACCTTGATCTTGGACGTCTAACTTCCAGAACTGTGAGATAAATTTCTTTTGTTTAAGCCACCAGAGTGTGGTATTTTGTTATGGCAACCATAGCAAACAAATATACTTACATTAATTTAAAAATAAAAATTTTAACTTATCTCTTTCAATTCATGGTCCTGCAAGTGACATACAAA
>NW_007826162.1:0-808 GCF_000696425.1 Galeopterus variegatus
CCGTGGCCTTGGTGTTATCAGCACCACACTCTCCCGAGTGAGCCACGGGCCGGCCCTGTATTATTTTTCTAAGGAGAAGTTAATACTTACTGAGTGCTTTCTCTTAGGTGCCAGGCATAGCACTGAAGCACTTGTTTTTCTTTGGTGTGGGGACAGACTAATAACAGAGGAAAAGACTTCTTTGAAAAAGGCTATATTACATCTCAAACAGACAAACTTAATCTTCTTTAAATACCTCTGTTTCCCATATTTTCAAACCTGTAGTTATAGTTTTACTTATTTTCGGCACCATTATTTCTACCACCTTCAAAATCTGTTTCAAACACCCTACCAAAAAAAAAAAGGTGGTGGGAGAGGGCTAGCCAGTTAGGTTAGTTCACATGGTGAGAGCACAGTACTATAACACCAAGATCAAGGGTTGGATCCCCGTACCAGCCAGCCACTGAAAGAAAAAACAAAACAATATCCTACCTATGTATTCTGTAGGCTTATCTTTTTTGGAGCAAGGGCTAGCTGGTACAGGGATCTGAACCCTTGACCTTGGTATTATAATACCATATTCTCTAGGTTTTTCTGTTTTGTTTTGGATACTTGCCTTTTACTTTGGAAAATTTTATACACATCAACAAATGGAATAGTACAACAGACTCCCGTATACCCATCACGCAGCTCCAGTAGTCACCAACTTCTTGTCATTTTTGTTCATCTCCCCCCCTCTTTTTTTTTCTTTTTTTCTTTTTCGTGTCTGGCATCGGATCGCAACCCTCAGTGTTGCGCCCGCACCGGACCGGGACCGGCAACGGGATCG
>NW_007826163.1:0-808 GCF_000696425.1 Galeopterus variegatus
CAAAGACAGTACTTTTTAAAAGCATGTTAATTGTACTACTTAAGATAAAAAATATTAATATATTGGTTCAACACACATATTATCAAAATTAATGATTACAATTTCATATGTGGCTCAGATTCTACTTCTGTTGGGCAGTGCTCTCATAAAGCAAAATTGTCAGTGTGAAGTCAATGCCTAGATGAAATATTCCAATGACATTAATTGACTTTTTAAATTAGAAATGATTCCCAGGACACCAGTAAGTGAAAAGTATGCCGTGACATAGAGTTTTGTTTTTATTTTATAATTACTTTGCTCCAAGTGTTTTCAGTTTTAAAAAATGCGAAGACTATATTAAATTTAAATTTAATGACATTTGGAAAAAATGTATAAGAATACAAAAGATGAAGTTGCTTAACCTAGTCAAAAGAAAGACAAATGCTGAATCATGTGAATTTACTAATTTTTCTCTTTTAATGAAGAAGATTGGTTTTCAGCAAGTTACCATAACCATATTTCTAAGCCAGCGATGGAACAAATAGTGTTTGCTACAGTCATCTTTGTCTTGTTTGCTTTTTGAAGAACTAATAATGCCTATGGATTATAGCTACATATTGAAAATTATTTCTTGGTAAATTTCAGTTATAATTCTTTCAGATAGTAAATATATGATGATATTTTTCCTTTTTATTTATTCTTTCTGAAAGTATCATTTGAAATATATTTTTAATAGTTTGTTTTGAAACTATATGTTTTCTAAATGAAATTTCTTCAGGACAACTTATATGTTTTAATTTTTATTCTGTTAATTTTCATGTTTCTTTGA
>NW_007826164.1:0-808 GCF_000696425.1 Galeopterus variegatus
TTGCTGTATTCTAATTGCTAATATTTTGTTGAAGATTTTAGCATCTAGGTTCATCAAGGATTTTGGCCTGTAATTTTTTTAGTCGTGTCTTTATCTGGTTTTGGTATCACAGTTATGTTGGCCTCTTAGAATGAGTTTGAGGATGAGTTTGGGAGAGTAGAGTCTCTTTCAATTGCTTGGAACAGTCTCATGAGAATTGGTATTAACTCCTCTTTAAAAGTTTGATAGAATTCAGCTGTAATGCCATCCAGACCTGGACTTTTTTTTTGTTGGAAGATTGCTAATTACCACTTCAATCTCCTTGCTTGTTATTGGTCTGTTCAGGTTTTCTATCTCTTCTTGGTTCAGTCTTGGTAATTTATATGTGTCTAGAACTGTATCCATGTCTTCCAGATTTTCAAGTTAGTTGTCATACAGTCGTTTATAATAGTCTCTAATGATTCTTTGTATTTCTCTGGTATCAGTTGTAATGTCTCCCTTTTCTCCAGTGCGCCACCGGGCCGGCCCTCAATTTTTTGATATAAGCATTTACTGCAATAAATTTCCCTCTTAGTTCTGCTTTTGCAGTATCTTATAAGTTTCTCAAAAAACCAACTTTTACTTTTGTTAATCATTTCTATTGTTTTTTTGGTCTTTATTTCACTTAGTTCTGCTATGATTTTAATTATTTCTTTCTGTCTTCTGCCTTTAGGGTTAGATTGTTGTTGTTTTTTAAGTTCTTGAGGTCATTTATTTGGAGTCTTCTCAATTTTTTTTTTTTTATTCCTTTTTGTCTTTTTTACTGACCAGTAACGGGATCGCAACCCTT
>NW_007826165.1:0-808 GCF_000696425.1 Galeopterus variegatus
CTCTGAAAGCCTGGTGGCAGGAGCTCAAAAGGAGTCAGCCTGGCTTTTTCCTCTTCACTCATTTCCCAATTTGAAAGAGCATAAGATTTAGTTAGGAGACCTGGGTTCCAGTCCTAGCTCCTGCACTTAACAGCTTTGGGCAAGCCATCTCAACCCACTAGGCCTCAGTTTCCATATCTAAAAATATGGGGATAAATAATCCCTAGTAGGAAAACCACCCAGAGCCACTGAAAAGACCAGATGGAAAAAAAAACGGACTTGCAAGTAGTTGTAAAGCACGGAGCCTTGTAGAGACATGAGAGCCTGGGGTTTAGGGAACCGGGGCCTACAGGCTGGTGACGAGCCAGAGATGCTGCTCACCTGGACGGAGCGGGTAGCCCTCGCGCTTCTCCACTGTGTATCCCTGAGGAATGTTGTAGAATTCTGGGAGCCCCCCAAACTGCTTCCATACAGTGTAGTAGTTGAGGAAGGTCCTCATGGCATTGTCAATGTCCCCAATGAGGCTCTGTGTGAGAGAAGTGGCTGTCAGGCAGGCAGACACTAAGCATAAAACCCACAGACAAAACCCCACATACAACCTCAGGGAAAAGACAAAGCAAAGCCTTTAGAGCCAAAAAGGCCTTCGATCAAATCCTGAGTCAGCCGTTTATTCACTGTGTGGCCCACGCCAGCCACTTAACTTCTCTGAGCCTCATCTATGAGATTTAAAGTACAACACCTATCTCACACATTGCTGGAAGGAACAGAGATTATACATTAAGTCCCTGGACCTTCAAAGTCATTCTTAGTTACTAACATTTTTTTAGTT
>NW_007826166.1:0-808 GCF_000696425.1 Galeopterus variegatus
TATATTTATAGACATATTTTGATGCCCACATGTATAAACTATGTGTCCACACCTAAAACTAGAATCAGAGTTCAGGTATGCCATTGCTTGTATGTAGAAAAAAAGGACTGGATTCCAATTCGAGAAGGACGGTATATGCGTGTGTGCTAGGCACGTGAAATGAGAGGAACACAACAGGTGGGGAAAAGTGTATGAGTGACTTGGCTTTGCAGGGTAAGGGAATTAGCCTTCTTGAATTCTGCCTTACTAGAGCTTTGTCTGTAAGGATTTACGTGGCCCTGAGCTCCTGATGCCAATAACAGTGTTTGTCTAATGAGAAGCTTTGGATATTGAGCCCCCAGGGACACAGAGACTGCATATAGTCTCTCTGTGACCACCTCACTCAACAGCCCACCCCAGCCAGGAAACAATGATCTCTTTGGCCCAGAAGCTCAGTGCCTCAGTGGGTCCTTCTGTCCTTCCTAAGGACAGATCTTCTGCATTCATCATTCAACCTCGGGGGGAGATGTCAAGAATGATTCCCCACTGATGCTGGACAGGTAACCCAAAGTTCCTTAGACAATGCCTTGGAAATGCGGGCAGGTGTTTCCTACAGCTTCTTGCAGGTAAAGCTGTAAGGACAGTATAAGCATAGGATGATCTGAACCGAGTCCCCCTGAGACTCCTGCCTAACCGCCTGTCTCATCCTGACATGCTCTTTTGTTATCGTTGTGAGGATTCTCATGCTGCTGTCATCCTCCTAGACCTCTGCTCTGTCTATATAACGACAGGAACCATTCTTCTCTTGAGCATGAGTCTTCCCCTTCTC
>NW_007826167.1:0-808 GCF_000696425.1 Galeopterus variegatus
GGGCTCCACCCTTACAAATTAATTAATTCTGTTATTGTGAAAATGGATTGCTGATAAAAATCAGTTTGACTCCCTATTGCCCTCTCTTGCTCTCTCTCCTGGAGCTGGGATGCTCTTTTTCTTCTGACTTTGGACATCAGAACTCCGGGATCTCTAGCTTTGCCCTCCAGGACTTACACAAGCAGATTCTCAGGTCATTGTTTTTGGACTAAGAATTACACAATAGGCTTCTCTAGTTCTGAGGCTTTTGAACTTGGACTGAGCTATGCTAACAGCATCCTAGGATCTCCAGCTTGCAGAATTCCTATCGCGCGCGCGTGCGTGTGCGCGTGCGAGTGCGCGCGCGCGTGTGTGTGTGTGTGTGTATGTGTGTGTGTGTGTGCTCTGCCTCTCTGTGAAATTGGCTTTGGATCTGGGTAATTATTAAAGGTTGGAAGAATTTTATTTATTTTTTTTTTCCTGCTCATTGTTTTTTTTTTTATATTTTTATTTTTTTTATATATTTTTTTTATTTTGTCAATATACAATGTAGTTAGTTATTGTGTCCCTTAACCGAAACCTCCCTCCCTCCTCCCTCTCCCTCCTCCCACCCAGGTGTGTCCCCTCCATTTTCTTTTTGTAAGAACTTGTAAAAAAGAAAAAGTTGTGGTTGTTATATCTTCCTATCCCCCCCCCGGTTTTTTTTGTTGTTGTTCTTTTTGATGTTGTTGTTGTTGTTGTTTGTTTGGGTTTTTTTTGTGTGTGTGTATGTGTGCGTGTGTGTGTGTATGTATGTGTGTGAATTGATTCATTCACCTTTAGCTCCCTC
>NW_007826168.1:0-808 GCF_000696425.1 Galeopterus variegatus
ACTTACTGAATTTAGAAAAATCTGTTCTATTTGTTTTCATTACATTTTATTAGAACATTGAGAAATCATTGAAACACGTTTGCCTTGTGCCATCTAATTATAATAAACTATCTGTGAAGAAAAACACATGGAACACATTTGTACAAACATACCCTCAAAGTCCAGAAAAAAAAAGTAAGTCTGCATTTGTATGCTTTACCCTGGAAAGTTGCTGGTTCTAATTTTTTGAATTCTCTCATAGGAATGTATATAGATAACTCCAACTTTTTCTTTTTTGAGCAGAGGAGCTGGGAAATAGGATATGTAATACAATTTCTATTTAGAATTATGGTAAGATCAGTAATGATGGCAAAGTTGCTGCCTACTGCAGGCCCTCCGGTGCACTTTGTGAAAGAAGTGTGTGGCTTGAGGCTATTTTGAAGTAAATGTAAGTCATCAGTCACTGAAAAATCTAATACTAATTGAGTCTCTTGTCAAAATGTACAACCAAGTATCTCCTTGCATTCTTATTTTAAAACAGTGGCTCTTTCCTAGCAAGGTGAAGAATATCAGGGAGATATGATATGACCTAATAGTAAAAATGAATTTATTTTCCATTGTTATCATTTCTCAAGCTGAAGAAATGTTCTTGGCTCTGACCTGAAAGCAAGTTGTATATGTATTAGGCAGGGATGGTGGGGGATATTTACATGTATATGCCTTTTTGAGCAAAGCACTCAGCATTCTATCTTTTGGAGAAAGAAAGCCACAACAATTTTTATTCACATAACACCTCTAGAAGTTTAGCTTACCCTCTTTATAAAAACTG
>NW_007826169.1:0-808 GCF_000696425.1 Galeopterus variegatus
CTACTGTTTTTAGGGATAATTGCAGGGAAGTGACTACGATTTTCTACCAAAGTTGTTGTCACAGTTTTTTCAACTTGTTCTGTGAAAATCTGGGTCCTCTCACCTCTCAACCATCATCCCTTCCCTTTCTCGTTCTTGTTCTTTCAAGTTTTTGGAACAAGTCAGTGAGAAAGCTGTTGAGCCATTTTGTGAAATGAATTTTACTTACCAACTGAAAGAAAATGAACTGAAATGCCGGGTACCATTCAAGCTTTATTAAAGGAAGAAAAATCTGCTGAGCTGTGCTAAAAATGGCAGGCAGCAGCTGCTAAAGGGAGTACGTGCACTTATATGGGTTGGTGGGTGTGGAAAATGCAGGCGGAGGGGGGTGCTGGTGTGTCGGATCCGGCTGGGGATTGGTGCTGGTGTGGTGGGTAGGGGTGACATAGTCAAGACGGGAGTCACCTCCAGGCAGGAGTGGAAGGGTTTCTTTGTCTGAGGGAACCACAAGGTAGGGTAAAGCCTGGCAGCCATTTGGTACTCAATATGACCCCAGTCACATCAGTGATGACATCAGTCATGTCCAAGGTGATGCCACCACATCCAAGATGGCACTGGCCGCATCCAGGATCTATCATTCCTGCCTTTTAAATATAAGAAAAAGGGAAAGGGAGTGAAGGTCTCACTCTCTGAAACTACTTCCTGCTGAAAGTGGGGTGAGGAGGAAAAACCTGGCCACACAAACATGCTGTCATCCTGTCATAGGGTGAGATCTTCTAAAGGGAGAGGTTGATATTTGTGTTCCATGAACAGTTTGGTTACCTTTTTG
>NW_007826170.1:0-808 GCF_000696425.1 Galeopterus variegatus
TTCCACAGAATTTACATATTGTATGACCACATAGGTTAAAAATCTTAATGTGTATCCATAATGTGTATCCAAAAATCTTAATGTGTATCCATATTATAATTTCTAAAAGAATAAACACAAAAGCAAAGAAAATGAGGCATGATCAGAATAGTTTATTGTAATGTTAGAGTTTACTGGCAGAACAGGCTATTGCAAGAAGTTCTGGAGTCAAGTTTTAAACCTAGGTTTCTATGGCTTCAATAACTAGCCTCAAATTGGCTCCAGAAGTCTAGTTCTTGTTTTCTCCCAGTTTGGGAGTTTTCTTCAGCAGCTTCATACCCCATTTTTTTTAAGGGAACCTAATCTATCTTGTGACCTCTTCAGTAGTAATTTTCTCTGGTCACTTTAGAATGTTCTACTCTGCCTAAGAAAATCTCTCAGAACTAGTAGTGGAGCAAAATGAAGTCGCAGCTTTTGATCTGTCCAGTGCCCTGTCCCCGTCCCCAGTGGTGTCGGCTAAGCATCCTGTTCCCCAGGAAAATGGCCGGGTACAATCTTTTATGGGTTGTCCTTCATTAAACTCCAGAAGACTGGTTAAATCATGCTTTTATAGTTAAAAATAACACAGAGTGCAACCCCCTCTTATACCACACTTAAGTGGAGGGAGAATTGGATTACTGGTTATGAAAAGAGCATCTGGGTGTGAAAACCATTTCGGGATTAGAAGACTGGGAAATGGAGAACCACAAGGGTCAATATCAAGGCCAATTTTTTTTTCCACTTTATATGTTAATGACCTGGGAGAAGGAACATGCAGCAAAGTGGTAAA
>NW_007826171.1:0-808 GCF_000696425.1 Galeopterus variegatus
TGAGCAAAAGTTACAATAATGCACTTTAATGTGGGCAGTGAACCGTCAATATGTAACCACAAATTTATACAGCCAGAGGACCCCTTTAAAATCTATTAAATAGCCACTTAGACCATCAGAGGAGATTTAAGGGGTCGAAAAAGTGGAAAATATGTGCAAAGTTATTCTTAACAATCCACTAAAGCAAGACACATATCTTGACTTTTTTGTTTTGTTTTTGTTTTAGGAAATCCACAATCTAGTTGGTATTTAACTACAACAGAAGCATGTAGATGAACATTCACCACTGCCCAGACCATTAAGATTTTAGCTTAAATTAGAAGGAAAAAAGTGCTATTGTAAACTAGGAAATATATTCAGATCAGCGTCCACAAGGCTTCTGAGTTTATCTTCTTTAAGACTAACTCCAAATCTCTAATGTCAGAAAAGTTTTTTTGACACATAAGTCAGCCTGTGCCAATATACAATAAAGCAAAACAAAACCAAAGAATTCTCATTGTGGGTATTAGTCTAAGTTGGGTTTTTAGAAACCATTATTCATGTATAATGTCAGATACAATATCATGGTACGGCTGAAGCCAATTAATAGGGCTAGTAATTAAACTATATGGATTTTTTTTTTACTTCTTAAAAAATTATATTTTGCTTATTTCAATTTTCCCTTGGGGGAGGGGAAAGTAATTTAGAAAGAATGGTTTTGCAGGTGGCCAGTTACTCAGCTGGTTAGAGCACAGCCTTATAAGCCCAAGGTCACAGGGTCCCCACTGCCAGCCACCAAAGAAAAAAGAAAGAAAGAAAGAAAGGTTTC
>NW_007826172.1:0-808 GCF_000696425.1 Galeopterus variegatus
ATTACCTCTCAAAAGTCCTACCTCCTAATACCACCTAATACCACTGATGGTTAGGATATCAACACTTGAATTTGGGGAGACAGAAACTTTAAGCCCAGAATAAGGGACTTTTATCTAGAATATATAGATTCTTACAACTCAATAGTAAAATGATGAATCAACCCAATAAATTAAGCAAAAGATCTGAATAGATATTTCTCCAAAGGAGATATACAATTGGTCAAAAAGCACATAAAATATTCTCTACATATTTGCCTTTAGGGATATGCATATTAAAACTACAATGAGATATCACTTTATTCTCACTAGAATAGCTAAAATCAAAAAGAGAGAAAAACAAGTATTGAGGAGAATGAGAAATAATTGGATTCCTCATGCATGCTACTGGGAATGTAACTTGCTGCAGCCAATTTGAAAAACTGTCTAGCAGTTCTTCAAAATGTTAAACATAGAGCTATCATATACCCCAGCAATTTCACTCCTAAGTATATGCCCAAAAGAAATGAAAACATATATGTCCACACAAAAGCATGTACAAAGATATTTATAGCAGCATTAGTCATGACAGCCTCAAAGTAGAAACAACCCAAATGTATATCAACTGATTGATGGATTAATACAATGTGGCATATCAGCACAATGAAATATTTTCAATTATAAAAAAGAATGAACTGCTGATATATTCTATAACGGGATGAAACTTGACAACAAAGTGCTGAGTTAAAGAAGGAAGTTATAAAAGATCACATATTATATAATTTTGTATATATGAATTACACAAAATAGGAAAATCCATATATAGAGAAAG
>NW_007826173.1:0-808 GCF_000696425.1 Galeopterus variegatus
TCCTTGATATTCAAAGTTTGGTTCACAGATCAACAGCATCTGTGCCTTGTAATAAATGTGGAGTCTCAGGCACCAGATAGACCTAGCAAACGAGCATGAACATGTAACAAGATCTTTAGTAAATACCAGGCACATTATATTTTGAGAAATTAGCATAATCCTTTCCAACTAGCACAAAAGGTTGAAGCAAGGCATTTTGTATAATAGTTCTCAAAAGTTAGATTTCAGGCTCATGTTGAATTATGACAAGGTCTAGCATGTGAGGAAATGAGAAAAATAAGTTCAATTAGTGAGTTTGTGAATCTAAACTTACTCAACTTAAAGAAATGCCTTTTTTCCTGATATTAAGGATTTAATTCTATTTGGCATGAAAATATGTCATCCCTTTCGTGAAATGATGATAATAGCAGAGGGTCATGTATAATGTGCATGTATGTGCATGCGTATGTGTGTATGTTTAATCATTTACTTGCAAACTAAAGTTGACGAATACTCCTGGTATTTTTTTCATTTAAATTACTGATCCAAAAAATCCAAAAGTAGCCTAGATATAAGATGAGCCACTGAAAAGAAAGGTGGAGTTAGTTAGTAGAGGTAGAGAAAGGAGAGAGTGGAGTGGAAAATCAGAGAGAAATTTTTCTTCACATTTTTCTCTATATTTTCTTTGCTTTCTTTTCCCCTTAGACTAAACCTCCCTGGAAAGACCACACAGATGTGACTTGGCAAATCACCATAATGCCACTCGGCTTGGGAGTACTATGTGACAGGCTCTACTTCATGCTAGAAATGTTCACAAAATACAGATCAT
>NW_007826174.1:0-808 GCF_000696425.1 Galeopterus variegatus
ATTGAATTATGTATCACTGAAAATTAAACAGCTTTTCTTGAGAGTCCACTGGGAAATTTTGACAGGTAGATTTTTGATGCCTTGCTAGTCGTCCTTTACTATGTGAGATTCAACCATGCCAATCTCTCCAGTTTTGCAAATGCTTGATCTACTGTAACAGCATTCAGTTACAACAGCCATTGATTGCAGTGCCTGGCATGTGTCAGGAAACACTTTTGAAAGTATCTTAATGACAAGAGTCTTCATAGTTTTGGGTATCTTTTCTTCTAAAGTTATATGAAGTATTTCGTTGTTGCTTTATATGTGTTGGTTATTCTTCCAATTATACAAATTTGTTTTCCTTCTAAAAGTAAAACTACCTTTCCTGCTCCCCCTCCCCTTTTCCCACATGTAGAAACCACAATTCTATTCTCTCTTTCTGAAAGTTCAATGCATTATTGCTATTGTTCTTCCTTCCTCCTTCCCTTCCTTTCCCTTCTTTCTTTCCTTTCTTTCTTTCTTTTCTTTTCTTTCTTCCTTCCTTCCTTTCTCTGTCTTTATTTACCTTTTAGCTCCTACTTATGAGGGAGGACATGCAGTATTTCTCTTTCTGCACTGCTTATTTCAGTTGACATAATTTTCTCCAAGCTCATCAACATTGCTGCAAATGGCAGAATTTCCTTCTTTTTTATGGCTGAGCAATATTTCATTGTGTATATATACCACATTTTCCTTATTCAGTCATTCATTGATGGACATTTAGCTTGGTTCCATATCTTCTATTGTAAATAGAGCTGCAACAAACATGGATGTGCAGCTATCCTTTGAC
>NW_007826175.1:0-808 GCF_000696425.1 Galeopterus variegatus
AAATTGGTTCTTTCAGAAGAAGAATAAAATTGACAAATCTCTGGCAAGCCTAGTAAAGAAAAAAAGGTAAGATGACATGAATTAACAATAACAGGAAAAAAAGGGAACATAATTACACATGCAGCAGAAATTGAAAAGCTAACACCTTATGTCAAGAAATTTGTAAACTGAGATAAAAAGAACAAATGTCCAGAATAATAGAAATTACCATAACAGGCATAGGAAGAAACAGAAATACTGAATGATACTATTACCATTAAATAATTGATTCAGAAATTTAAAATTTTCCCACTTGATCTAGATGACTTAACAGTTGAGTTCTAACGTTCAAGAAAAAGAAAAGTTCAAACTTACATAAAAATCTATCAGAGACTAAAAATGAGACAAGAAATGAAAATTTTAGGTGACCCTCACTCATGAATATAAATGCCAAAATTTTATACAGAATATTGGCAAACTAAATTATTCAATATACAAAAAGTATAACACATCATGACCAGGTTGAGGTTTTTTCTAGGATTGTAAGGTTCATTGATCATGTCACTGAGAGATGAAGGAGAAAATCATACGACTATCTCTACAGAAAAAAAGTTTAATAAAATGCAGTAAGCATCCAGGATAAAAACTCTCAGCAAACTAAGCATGTAAAGGAACGTGTTAACCTGTTAAAAATATACAGCAAACATCATATTCAATGCTGAAATATTTTTAAAATGCCCTTAAAGAAAATAGGGAAAAGAAAAGGCAACATGCTATCAGCATTTCTATTCTGCATCACCTTGGAGGTTCTAGTCTATACAATAAAACA
>NW_007826176.1:0-808 GCF_000696425.1 Galeopterus variegatus
AGAGTGGGACTGAAGGCTTGGATGTTTTAAGAGCTTATGCTTTCCAACAAAGAGACCTCGACAGTATGTCTGCACATTATAACAGCGGGGCCCAATGAAACGATTTCTGTGATATTAGCAGATAGCCTCCCTCTGAGAAGCCATGTGGGACTGAGACTTCACCCTTAAGGATGACTTACAAAAAAGTACACATGTTCAGTCAGCCAGATGAGACAGATCCACCCTGGACATTTAAAAAATTTCTGTGAGGAAGTCAAAATCTGTTTTACCAATTCTTTCTCTTTTTTTTTTTTTGTATTTTTCCGTGTCCGGCAACGGATCGCAACCCTCAGTGTCGCCCCCATACCGGACCGGGACCGGCAACGGGATCGCAACCCTCGGTGTTGTCCCCGCGCCTCGCTCAGCCAGTGAGCGGGAACTGGTCTGTATGTGGGATCCGAACCCTCGGGCGGGAGCGCCGCCGCGCTTCCCAAGCAGCACGCTATCCAGTGCGCCACCGGGCCGGCCCCTTTCTGTTTTGTTCACTTCCCAATGAGCACTTACCTTTCTGCCCGTGAGGGGTGATGGAAATGTGGGGAAATGATCTGAGCAGTTAGGACTCCTAAATGTTAGTCCTGACTCACAACTTGCTCAATGTGTCCCTGAAACATTCACGTGTTCAGTTTTCTGTCTGTGGAGGACGAGTTTATGAGACACTCCGGATCTAACTTTCAAATGCCCTCTGCTTCGCTGGCAAATTAGTCATTTTCTTAGCCTTCAATTATTTACATAAAATCTTTCAAATAAATACCTCTATAAAATAAAAATC
>NW_007826177.1:0-808 GCF_000696425.1 Galeopterus variegatus
AAGAAAAAGAAATCAACAAGAAGAGAGATAAATCAGGAAACAGAAGAAAAACTCAAAATAAATTATAATTAATACTCCCAGAGAGATAAAGGAAGATACTGCTTCCATAAAACCAGAACAGATGCTAATAATATAAGGAGGAGGAGAAGAGAAGAGGTGAGGAGGAAAAGAAAGAGGAAGGGGGGAATAAAAAGAGAAGGAAAAAGAAGATAGCTAGAGTAAGAAAGGCTCCTGGACGTTAACAACGTAATAATTAATTAAAAGTAAAAATCTTAAATAGAAGGATTAGTAGATAGAGTTGAGACAATGTATTAAAAAGTAGGATAATAAGACAAAAATACAGCTGATAGAAGTGATAAAATTTTTAAAAGATTTAATGAGGTAAGTCTAACATTTGATAAATACGGAATTCTAGAAAGAGAGGACAGAAGAAACAGTAGTGAAGAAATAAGGAAATCAATAATATAAAGTGAAGAAATAAGGAAATCAATAATATAATTAATCCTAGAATTAAAGGAGTTTTTATTTAGGTTGAAAAATATACAGAGACGAATGAATGAAAAAAGATCTCACCAAGTGATAGCAACTTCAAATATTACAATGTCATGGAAAAAGAGGACCCTATAAACCTGCAGAAATTGAGGGGAAAAAATCCCACCCAAACTATACAGAATCTAAGTGACATAGGACATCTCAACTGCAACACTAAAAGTTAGAACACAACCAAGTAGAGCCTTTAAAATTCTAATAATGATTTTCCTCTCAAAAATGCTCAGTGTAACTAAATAAAGAATCAAGTGTGAGATTG
>NW_007826179.1:0-808 GCF_000696425.1 Galeopterus variegatus
GCCATTTGAGGTCCTTGGTTTAGCCTTCCAGCGCTCCACGCCCATGCACCTGTGTAGTGGTCGTGTCCGGGGTAGCTCTGGCACTCTACACTGTGCCACATGCTCCTGATTCTAGGAGTAGAGTGTCTGGGGCCGCCCACCCCCTTCTCTCTGTGCCACCCCATGTGGCACACTCTTGGCTGGGGTCCTCTGGTGTTGCAGCCACAAAGCATTTGTGCCCACTGAAGCCCAAGCTGGGATGACGGTGCCTCTGGAAAGCCCTCCAGTTTTGCATGCACAGACCACGTGGTGATAAGGGAGTCAGGGCTGGGGGTGGAGCTGGGGAGAACTGGGTTTCGCCAGGGGCTCTGTGCCAGGTGCCATGGCAGTTTCTGTCCATCTGGTGTCTCATGCCATAGCTGTGGTCTTGTCAAGGGCTGGCTGTGTGCTGTGTTTCAGCCTGGATGCTTTCACATATATGAGCTCACATAGCTACTGAAACAACTCTAAACATGGAAGAAGCTGTATTATTATCTCCACTCACAGATGGAGTTTCCCCAGGCATGTGGCAAGTGCTTGGCAGACCAGATTCATGTACTCCTTGTGATTTCTAGCCATGGTCCTTGTTCCCTGCCATGCAGGCTTACCTGAGCATTGTGGGGGCTGGGCTGACCCTGGAGGGGGAGCATGGTGTGAAGCCCATGTGTACCCCCTTAGATTGGGTCTCTCTGCTGCCCATTTCATGCTCCAAAATGGGGTCCTGGGCTAGGCAGGGGCTGGGGTGGAGGCTTGAGGGATCTGGGCTTTGGTCTGGCTGAGCCAGTCTGTG
>NW_007826180.1:0-808 GCF_000696425.1 Galeopterus variegatus
GGTGTTGAGTAATCCTCTTTCTTTCCAAATTGCTGCATGGGATATAAGTATATGGAAAACAGATTTTGAGTCTGTGTATAGGTTAAGTGACTTACCTTCTGCAAGTATACAAGCCCGAGTGGCCGCAATAAGTTCAGCCTGCTGATTAGTGGTACTGGGCGGTAATGGCTGAGCCTCTATGATTGTGTAGTCAATTCTGAATGAGGATCCATCAGTGAACCATGTGAAGTTGGCCTTGGGTAGGGGGCCCTCGGAGATAGAGGAGTGACAAGGAATAAAATTTTGAAGGGCTTCTAAGCAGTTATTGATTGGGGTGTTGGGTGGATAGGGTATGGGGAGAAGGGTAGCAGGGTTTAGGGGCAAGCACAGGAGAAAGGAAATTTCAGGATTTTCTAGAAAAGAGGAAAGTAAGCCTAAGACTCTGGATGGGGGAAGGGAGTGTAGAGCCTTGTAGGTGAGGAGGTCTTTTAAATG
Source organism: Galeopterus variegatus (assembly GCF_000696425.1). Taxonomy (NCBI): domain Eukaryota; kingdom Metazoa; phylum Chordata; class Mammalia; order Dermoptera; family Cynocephalidae; genus Galeopterus; species Galeopterus variegatus. The sequence goes on from NW_007826180.1 coordinate 475, forward strand.
GTGAGGCGATAGTATGGTTAAGGGCGCACCGAACGTTAATTTATGAGCCTCTTTTTGTAGTAGACGTCCAGCAGCCAGAGTATGAAGGCAGGGAGCCCAGCCCTGGACAGTGGTATCCAGCTGTTTGGATAGGTATGCTACTGGGGGCGAAGGAGGGGCCACATGTCTGTCCCAACACACCCAGGGCTTGTCCATCCTTTTCATGTATGTAAAGGCAGAAGGGTTTAGTGAGGTCAGGCAGGTGTAGGGCGGGGGCCATGACTAGGGCCTGATGGAGTTTTTGAAATGGCTTATCTGGTGAAGATGACAGGGGTTCATTTTGGTCTCCCTTTGT
>NW_007826181.1:0-808 GCF_000696425.1 Galeopterus variegatus
GTTCCTGTGGGAAAATTCAAACAAAGCGTTGGCATCATGGAAAGGGGTCACTTGCACATGACGTGGCAAACAGCTGCATATCACAGTAGACGTTCCTGTATTTCAGGCTCCTTTTGGCCACCGTCCCAGCTGTGTGCCACCTGCCTGCCCTCTTCACCCCGCCCTTCCCCCTGCCCCGCTTTCATCTCTCTCCATCCTGTGCAGACATAAACAAAGAAAGTTCCTTTTTCTGTCTTTTTGAAGAGCAGCTTCATCATCTTTTCTTCATTGCCTGGTCTTCTGACAAAATCCATGCTTATTCTTCTACCCCAAGCAGTTCATCAAGACCTTCTCCTGAGGAGACCATTCACACCCTAAGAGGACTTTTTTCTGCTCAATGTCAAGATAGAATGTTACTGCATTGAACTGTATCTTTTATATCAGAGAGTCAACGAGGAGCCTGAGAAGGTTTGGTCTATTTGGTGGTCTTTCCACGCTTCACCTTGGTAATGCCCATGTGCATACACATACACACACACAAATATGCACACACACAAACATACATACACACACAAACACATACATCCACACAAACACACACACACAAACACATACATCCACACAAACACACACACACAAACACACAGGTGCACACACACACACACACACACACAGCCCTATCCTTGGGTTTCCCTGGATACCAACGTGGCAGCTCACTTCCAGATCCCTGACTGTTCTTACCACCCTCTTACTCCCAAAACAACCCAGGTCCATGATCCTGCTGTCTGATAAATAGATTCTTCATGCTCTATCTGTGTCTATTCCTTCT
>NW_007826182.1:0-808 GCF_000696425.1 Galeopterus variegatus
TATATTTATAGACATATTTTGATGCCCACATGTATAAACTATGTGTCCACACCTAAAACTAAAATCAGAGTTCAGGTATGCCATTGCTTGTATGTAGAAAAAAAGGACTGGATTCCAATTCGAGAAGGACGGTATATGCGTGTGTGCTAGGCATGTGAAATGAGATGAACTGAACAAGTGGGGAAAGTGCACTAGTGACTTGGCTTTGCAGGGTAAGGGAATTAGCCCTCTTGAATTCTGCCTTACTAGAGTTTTGTCTGTAAGGATTTACGTGGCCCTGAGCTCCTGATGCCAATAACAGTGTTTGTCTAATGAGAAGCTTTGGATATTGGGCCCCCAGGGACACAGAGACTGCATATAGTCTCTCTGTGACCACCTCACTCAACAGCCCACCCCAGCCAGGAAACAATGATCTCTTTGGCCCAGAAGCTCAGTGCCTCAGTGGGTCCTTCTGTCCTTCCTAAGGACAGATCTTCTGCATTCATCATTCAACCTCGGGGGGAGATGTCAAGAATGATTCCCCACTGATGCCGGACAGGTAACCCAAAGTTCCTTAGACAATGCCTTGGAAATGCAGGCAGGTGTTTCCTACAGCTTCTTGCAGGTAAAGCTGTAAGGACAGTACAAGCATAGGATGATCTGAACCGAGTCCCCCCTGAGACTCCTGCCTAACCACCTGTCTCATCCTGACATGCTCTTTTGTTATCGTTGTGAGGATTCTCATGCTGCTGTCATCCTCCTAGACCCCTGCTCTGTCTATATAACGACAGGAACCATTCTTCTCTTGAGCATGAGTCTTCCCCTTCTC
>NW_007826183.1:0-808 GCF_000696425.1 Galeopterus variegatus
TCATACATATTTGTGGGGTGCAGTGTGTTTTTACATTTTTTAAAGGGTTGTAAAAGAATACATGATAGAGACTACATGTTGCCTGCAATGACTAAGATATTTACTATCCGTCTTTTACAGAAATAGTTTGCTGACCCCTGGTTAAGAGCAAAGACTATGGAATCAGCCAGATTTAGGTTCAAATCCCAGCTCCTCCATGGACTAGCTCAATGATTTTGTGACATTTACTTAATCTCTTTGAGTCTCAGTCTTCCCAATTATAAGCTTGGGCTAATAGCACCTACCTCATAGAAAATGAAGGTAACAGCTTAGTACAGTGTTGGTCACATAAGTGCTCTGTAAGTGGTATTAGCACTACCATTGGGAAGGATAGGAAAGTAAGTTTGAAGTATGGTAGGAAAATGACCTGGATTTTTTTTCAAGGATTACTTTGATTGCAAATATTCTGCCCTTTGGTTTGGACTAAGCACCAGATATGCATCTTCATGACTGACTCAGGAATTAGAATTCCCAGAGTTCTAAGGTTGCAGAGTGTTCCATGGGTGTAGGGATCTTGGGCCACAAAGAGTTGGACAAAGCCTCTGATGATGAACACCTAAAGCCAGAATTTGCTGCTCACACAAATCACTACCTTATAGCATTATGCTCTAAGTCTGGTTCAGTTATGCACAAGACCTCTTAAAACCAATGTTCTCATGTTAAGAACCCTGTGCTAACTTACCTATGGTCTTCAGAATGTGGAATAGCAGGGCCGGCCCGTGGCTCACTCAGGAGAGTGTGGTGCTGACAACACCAAGGCCACAGGTTC
>NW_007826184.1:0-808 GCF_000696425.1 Galeopterus variegatus
CCACAAGATTATCTCAATAGACACAGAAAAAGCATGTGACAAAATTCAACCTCCCTCCATGATAAAGATTCTCAGCAAGTTAGGTATAGAAGGAAAGTATCTCAAAACAATAAAAGCCATACATGACAAAACCCACCACCAATATCATCCTGAATGGGGAAAAGAACAGGAAAAAGATAAGGATGATCATTCTCACCACTCCTATTTAACACAGTATTAGAAGTACCAGCTAGAAAATCAGGCAAGAGAAAGAAATAAAGAGCATCCAGACTGAAAAAGACAAAGTCAAACTGTCCCTGTTTGCAGATGACATGATCCTGTATGTAGAAAAACCTAAAAACTCTACAAAAAATCTCTTAGGGCTGATAAACAATTTCAGTAATGTTGCAGGATACAAAATCAACACGCAAAAATCAGTAGTATTTTTATTTTCCAACAACAAACTAGCAGAAAAAGAAATCAAGAAAGCAAGCCCAATTACACTAGTCACCCCCAAAACAAAAAACCTAGAAATAAATTTAACCAAGGAAGTGAAAGAGCTTCACAATGAGAACTATAAATCACTGCTGAAAGAAATTAAAGAAAACACAGAAAGGGGGGAAAACATTCCATGCTTTTGAATTGGAAGAATTAACATTGTGAAAATGGCATACCACCAAACCAATGTACAGATTCAATTCAATCCCCATCAAAATACCAATGACAATTTTTGCAGAAATGGAAAAAAAAAAAAACAATTGTAGCATTCATATGAAACAACAGAAGACCCAGAATAGACACAGAAATCCTGAGCAAAAAAAAAAAAAAA
>NW_007826185.1:0-808 GCF_000696425.1 Galeopterus variegatus
AAAAGTGAACTTTCTAAAATGTCATATCAATTCTCTGTTCAAAAGCCTTCCAGGGCTCCCCGTCTCTCAGAGTGAAAGCCAAAGCCCTTACAATGGCCTACAAGGCTCTACACAGTCTGCCCATTTCTTACCCCAGTGGCCCTCATATACCATCTCATTGAGGTCTTACCTGGCTCCTTTATGTGAATTGCGATCGCCATGCTCCCTGCCCCTCTTCCCTCAATATTATTTATCACCTTCTAGCATATCACATAATTTTCTTATTCATTTTGTTTTCATCTCTTTTCTTCTAAAATATAAGATCCATGAGGACAGAAGATTTGATGTACGTTTTGTTAGTAAGTGCCTTGAACAGTGACTGTCTTGCAGTAAGTGCCTAATAAATATATGTTGCATAAAAATTTTTGTAAAGACGGCAGGCAACAGCAACAATGAAGAGAGAAAAACTGGCTGATTGCTTAAACACTTAAGAACATAATAAAAGGGTGAAAAGGGAAAAACTTATGGTAGAGAATTGATTTTAACCAGCAGGAAGTTTATTCCAGTTGAAGAAATGAAAAGCACTCATTTTGTAATTTTGCCACTCAGTGGAAAAGTTTCAGCAAACAGAGCTGTCCCCAAACAGCAGATCCTCACCTCTTTTACCACGCTTTATATAAATGCTTGTAGACTGAGGAAAAATTAATAATCAGTGGAAGGGTTCATTTCCTGGACTCAGGGGGAAATATAAAGAGTGTCTAAGATATGTAATGTTTTATATGCTGGTAAATTTCTAAGCACGACTCTACTTGCATTCTTTAATCTTTAA
>NW_007826186.1:0-808 GCF_000696425.1 Galeopterus variegatus
CTCAAAGGGAAGATTTAGGACAACTAAACTCTGTAAAGTTAACCTTTCACAAATATTGCTGAAAACAAAATTTCAGTGTTAGAGTCTCAATGTGTTTAGTGGGGGTGGATGAGAGGTAGGAAGGCATATAAATTAATAACTAATGGGCATAATTTGGTTTTCTAAATACTCTTTCTATTTTTACCACATATGGCTGAAAAATGCCCACAAATGTCAGGTCAATTTCCAGAATTCCAGGGATTAGAAGAAACAATCTCTTTCTCCTTTCACTCATAAATTAACCTTATCATTATAAAAATAATGTTAATAAATAACTGGCAATAATAAAAAAATTACTTCCATCATTGGGGGTCAGCCATTAGCACTGATGGATATAAAAAGCCAGGAACCACTGATGGGTACACAAATCTCAAGTCTTGTTAAGACTGTGCTTCCCTGAATGCTTATTCTTACCAACAGAATAATATGCACAGGTATGGATAATGAAATACATTCAGTCAAATTGAGAAACACAGTGTGAATAATTCTTTAGTCAGAAAGAAAGGCCACTTGAAAATACTTTTGACTACACAAATTAGTTGAGACTTTAGGCATGTAGGAAAATAATGGTATGATTTTCTTATAAATATAGCTAATAAAAGGTTTAAGAAGTACAAATGGCATGGTGAGCTTAGCAGTTCACCATATAAATCAACTGTTTCATGGGTGGAATTTCAGAAGAAAACAGAGCATAGTTATTTCTGATTCACTATCACCATGTTGCTTATTGAAGGTGGTGATAGGGGGCACTGACCATATGTAAGCTTAC
>NW_007826187.1:0-808 GCF_000696425.1 Galeopterus variegatus
ACAATGTTTTGGTTGCAGAAGACAAGGTCATTTTAAAAGCCAGTGTCCCAAGGCTAAAGGCAAAAATCCCCTACCACACCTTGCCCCTGATGTAAAAAAGGATTACATTGGAAAAGGACTGTAGGTCCAAATTTGACAAAGCCCCCAGTGGAAATAGGCCGGCCACTTGGTACCCTTGGGAAGCTCATGACCTTAAAGAGCTGAAAAAGGCTATTGCAGAGGATGGGCCCAATTCCCTATGGGCAGAAACCATCCTCCAGGGCTTAGTGCACCAACCTCTCACAATCCAAGATTGGAAAATGCTCTGTAAGGCTGTCCTCCCACCAAACTTGTTTATCAAGTTCTGCGCCTTCTTTAAAGAAGAGTGCCATGTGCAGGCAAAGATAAATCAAGCAGTAGCCTTGCCCAATGCCACCAACCCCAGACTCACCTTCCTGCGGGTCCTCGGCAAAGGTTCCTGTGTAGGTGCCAACAAAACCTTTTACAGCACTGTGGCAAATCTCACTAAAACCAGAAATAAGTGGACCTCAAACAAGCAGGCTGCAGGGGCAGCTGCAGTGGCCATCAGCTCCCTCTTGGGAGTTATTGGAGCACGTACCAGGACCACCGGAATAGCCTTGGCACATTAACAGGTAGCTTCCCTTAGGGAGGCAGTGGACATAGATTTTTGGCCACTTGGAGGTGTCTGTATCACATTTAAAAAATTTGCTAACATCACTTTTTGAAGTTGTTTTACAGAATCGATGTGGACTAGATCTGTTGTTCTTACAGCAAGGAGGATTATGCGCTGCCCTCAAAGAAGAGTGCT
>NW_007826188.1:0-808 GCF_000696425.1 Galeopterus variegatus
ATGAGCTACATTTACTTTCAAATTTACCTCTTCCAACAGACTTCAGTTTGTGCCTTTTCGGGTTTGCAACCTGCTACTCAGCAAGTTATTGTTACATTTCATGAAACAGAGTCATTCAAACCGTCCTCCTCTTGTGGGTAAGTCAACTCAAACTTGAAGAGATTAGATTACTAGGCCGCAATCACGTAAGTAATTTTTAAGGAAAAATGCAGGTTCCTCAACTCCTTGTGCAGGTTTTGGCATCATTCACCACGTCTAGAAATATAAAAGGAAGGGAGAAACAAAGAGAGGAAGCAAGTGAGGGAAGGAAAGAAGGATTTATTTTTCTTAAACTCAGGAGCCAGGTTCAGTTAGATATTCCACTGAGTGGAGAAATTTCTTCCCAGGTTCAGTTACATATTCCACTGAGTGGAGAAATTTCTTCTTACCAATACTGCAAAATATGTGTCAGCTACTTTGTGGGCACTATTCCCATCCAGCACTGCTTTTTAATTGGGCATTTTTCTCTTCCATAAATCTTTCCTTCAAGTCTGGCATTGTACTGGGGAAATATGCTTATTTGTATGACATTGCATTCCCACTTCCCAGGCTGTGATACTAAGGATACTCACTCTAAATGACTTGATAACGCATTATTAAATATTTGACAAGCAGACAAGCAACCCACTTGAGATCGACACATTAGAAAAACAGAACCAAAACCTTCTAGAGCCAAGAATGGAATTAGCAATCAGTGAAGTAGATACACATGTGAAAAAATAAAGCAATAACCGGATTAACTGCAATGGACTCTCACAAAGGTTTGTCC
>NW_007826189.1:0-808 GCF_000696425.1 Galeopterus variegatus
AGCCTGAATGATGCCCTATCTCACTGCCACTAGGAAGTCGTCCATTGTAAGGTGCACCATGTTTGCATGTGCCTTTAAGAAATAAAAAAATTCTATCAATTAATTCTAAGACACCATCAACCAACCATTAGACACATCCGTATTGCAGAGAATTAAAATTCTGGGGGTCATAGGAAGTGCACCTTAGTAATTAATGAAATATAATAGTTTTAAGTAAATAGTACAATGGTAAAAGATGCAAGAGAAGAGAGAAGGAAAAATAAAAAATTCTCATCAAACTAATTTCTCAGTGGCTTCAGAGCTATCTGTGAATTTTCCTTTCATTCACATATCCCAAATTATAATTCCTGTTAGTGAGAAAGAAAAATTAAGGAATGTGTGAGAGGGAGTCAGTAAAGAATTATAAAATAAGATCATAGTGGATTATGATAAATATCCCATAATATTCATGGAGTACTTGCAGAGAATGAGAATTTATCAATCTTTAGTCCCCTCTCTCACACAAACAAGTGTCTCTTTTGCAGCATCTCTAAAACACACGGGTGATATTTATGTTGCATTTCATTCCAGGGCCCCTTTCAAGGGGTCTCAGAGTTGCTCTTATGAAAATGTAAGCCCCCACCACAGGCTGTTTCTGGGCTAGGTGGGGAAAGAGTGGCAGGATGTGGGGGACAGGAAAGTGGGTGAGACTAGTTCTGAGAGCCAAAGGGGGAAGTAGCATTTGAAGTACAGTTTAGACAAGATCTAGAAAATAAATGACACAGAAGAAGAGAAAGAGCTCTCACTTATTTCAGGAAACTTCTCCAGC
>NW_007826190.1:0-808 GCF_000696425.1 Galeopterus variegatus
TGCGATCCGTTGCCGGACACGGAAAAAGACAAAAAAAAAGACAAAAAAAAAAAAAAAGAAATTTGTATGAAATTCTGTAAGTGTGGAGAGGGGAAGAGAGAGAGAGAGAGAGAGAAAATACTCCTATACTTTCATTTGCTTCTAAGGTTTTAGGTTTTAAGTTAAACTTTTTAAATTTTAAGATAATTAATTAAATAAATGCAGATGTGGCTGTAGCTAATGGCATCACCAGATAGAATAAATTTAAAGCTATCAAGACAAAAATTCAAAGAGTTTTTAGGGAGTAAGAGAAGAAAGTTACATAAGTAGTAAATAAGAATATGCAAAAAAAAAAAATCTTTTGGTGTTTAACTGTATCAGATTATGTCCTTAATTTCCCTTTTCCATTTTTAAGGGATGGGAGAGACATGGTGGATTCTGTTACAAAATTGACACAGTCCTTCGAAGCTTTGACCACGCTTCCAGTGGCTACTACTGTCCTCCTGCACTTGTAACCATTACAAACAGGTAAATAAAAACTTCTAACAGAAACGTGACTGTGCTTTGATATGAGGGCTCTCCGAATGGTAAAATCTAGCTATAATCATTACTTGTCAAAATCTAAAGCATGCTGTACATTGGAATATTATATTATTTAAATTACTTATTGAGATGAATTTAAATCATACTATGTTATTCCAAAGTTGATTTTTTTGAGTAACAAGTAGTAAAATTTAAGGTGACTTTTACTTTCTATAAAGATTTATAGGGCCGGCCAGGTGGCGCACTGCTACAGTGCGCCGCTTGGGAGCGCGGCGGCGCTCCCGCC
>NW_007826191.1:0-808 GCF_000696425.1 Galeopterus variegatus
ACCAGCAGCTTCTCTTTTGTGGCTTCAGCAGGGCCAGGTTCCTCTCTGAGGATTAGTCATGCATAGGGCCTGCCCTCCATTGGAGTTCCTCTTGGGGCAGAGGGTGCAGCCCTTCCCTGAGGCAGCTTCCTTCCTGACCCCCAAGTTTGTTCAGGCTGTCACTCAGACTGAGGGCTAACTGGGAGGTAGGGAGAGCTGCTGTGCTCGGAGGGCATGTTTAACAACTCAGCCCTCATCCTGATATGCCAGAGCCCTGTAGGAGCAGACACCCCACCCTGGATTCAGTTCAGTGTTTTATGACTTGAGCAGGCCACTAGTCACAATCAGTGATGTCACAGTGGTCGCTACCAAGTGAGACTCTCTGCAAACATAGGGCACAAGGTGCAGATCAGATGCTGCTCAGATCTGCCCAGGAGCTCTGCACCCACGGTGTTCAGAAGGCACTCACCAGAATGGCAAGGAGGTTTGTAAAAGCCTGAAAAACTGCCATACCAGTTAGTAAATTGTCACTGCCCCCAGACTTCCCAGAGCCCCCAAGCTCTCCCCACTATCTAGTACCTGAAACGTTCATGCCTGGCCTGGGACTGGCTGGGGGCTATGGCCCCCTTTCCTTCTAATTGGTCCTGGGCTCTGCAGAGCCATTGCGAGGATTTTGAACAGCACACAGTCTGCATCACAACTTCCAGAGGCAGAGAGCCCCTGCACTTTGGAGTAAGGAGAGATGGTTGAGATTAGGTAGTCCCGCTTCCTTAGTTTACTGATGAGAGTCAGACCAAGAAAGGCCCGTGTCACTCTCCCAGGGCACTTG
>NW_007826192.1:0-808 GCF_000696425.1 Galeopterus variegatus
CGCATGAACTGGCGCCCGTGCGCGTCAGGGCGCATGCGCGCAAAGTTATGCCCAACAAAGATACCAATGTATTTCCAGTTCTTAGCACATGGCTTGGCCCATAGTAGATGTTCATTACAAATTTTTTTTTTTTGTCTTTTTTCGTGTCCGGCAACGGATCACAACCCTCAGTGTCACGCCCGTACCGGACCGGAACCGGAAACGGGATCGCAACCCTCAGTGTCGCGCCCGCACCTCGCTCAGCCAGTGAGCGGGAACCGGTCTGTATGTGGGATCCGAACCCTCGGCGGGAGCGCCGCCGCGCTTCCCAAGCGGTGCACTGTAGCAGTGCGCCACCGGGCCGGCCCAACAAATTTTTTAAGTATCCAGCAAGTTGCACTATTTTGGGATTTATTTTTCGTTCTTTTCCTTTCTTTTGTTGTAGATTAGACTTTGTTGAGTTCCCTGTGCTATTTGAAACTATCTCTGTCCCTCATTTCCTAGAATATTTCACCCTTCTGGTTTACCCCCTACTTTTTGACTCTTTCTTTTACTAGCCTTTTATTGTGAATATTCTTTTAACTTTATTCCTGGGGCTAAACCATTTTGCTCCTTTTGACACTGTAGGGAATCTCTTGCATTACTTTATCTGTGAGGAGTCTTTTTCTTTCCAGAACTGCCTTTCTTCCATGCCATGGAATTACAGTGGGACTTTCATTAACGGCTTCTGAACCACACCAGCCAATTAGAAAAACTCATCTTTTGGATATAGTGATTGTCTAGGACTGAACACACTGTCAAAGCAGGGCTAATCACAGTCCATTTGGAA
>NW_007826193.1:0-808 GCF_000696425.1 Galeopterus variegatus
CCCATGGCCTTGGTGTTATCAGCACCACACTCTCCCAAGTGAGCCATGGGCCAGCCCTAGTCTCTCCCTTTCCTGATATTCTCTTTATATTACATTCCTTTTTTGACAGATTGCCCTTATAAGTAGTCAATACAGAGTAAGTGGCTCTAGTATTTATTAAGAATTCAATTTCTGGGCTGGCCTGGTGGCGCACTCGGTGCTTGGGAGCGCCGTGGCACTCCCTCCGAGGGTTCGGATCCCATATAGAGACCGGTCCGCTCACTGGTTGAGCGTGGTGCGAACATGACACTGAGGGTTGCGATCCCGTTACTAGTCACGAAAAAAGACAAAAAAAAAAGAAAAAAGAATTCAATTTCTTCTTCCACAATATATAAGGTAACCTGGGGCATCTCAGGGGAGATTGGAATTTTACTGGCCCAAGCCAGATGGGGAGCCCCGTGGTCCTGTCAATCTTCTTTTTCTGCCAGAGGCTGCCGATAGGAATTGGGTTTATCTGCTCCTTTCTCTCTCCAGGGATCATTCAGGCAATCCCACTTCTAGTGCCCTTCCTGGACACAGTAGGCACACTGGTTAGGTCCCAGCTGAGCTGGTGGTCTGCTGGTCCCTTGCTGGAGACTGGCATCACTCACCCTGTGGCATCTTCTTTCTATCTGGATTACCTTGTGTGGACTAGACAGCAACTGCCAGTAAAGCTGCCTGTTTTTTACTTTTCTTTTCTTTTTTTGGCAGCTGGCCAGTACAGGGATCTGAACCCTTGTTATCAACACCACGCTCTAACCAACTGGGCCAACTGGCCATTCCTGCCTCT
>NW_007826194.1:0-808 GCF_000696425.1 Galeopterus variegatus
GTTTTTGCCCTGTGTATGTTTAGCTCTACTATAAAATACTTAATGTATTTCTTTAAACTGAAAATGTTTTTAAAACATTATACCACATTATCCTCCTCCTGAGCAGTGATATCTATGCCACCATGAGTTTGATGTGCTAATTACATTTTTCAATACATAGTAACATAAACAGATAACCATTAAAATAAAAAATGTTCAACTAAGTCTCAGCTAAAATCATCCTGAGTATTCCCAATTGGTGCACATCCCATCCTCTGGAGAAACTCTGCTTTAGAAAAGTATGTGGTATCCCTGTGGGGAATGCTACAAGCACAGAATGCAGTTTGGCCACAGTTTTGTGGAAATTGTGTGTGTGTGTGTGTGTGTGTGTGTGTGTGTGTGTGTGTGTGTGTGTGTGTGTGAGAGAGAGAGAGAGAGAGAGAGAGAGAGAGCAGGACATATGTACCCCAACATGTTAATAGCAGTTAGATCTATGTAATATGGTCTCAGAATGAGCTACGGTTTTTTTTCCTACAAGCAGCACTTTTATTGAAAAGTGATGCTTAACTCATTTGTCTTTTTAAATAACAGCTTTACTGAGATATAACTCACATACCAGGAAATTCACTCTTTTAAAGTCTAAAATTCAATGTTTTTATACTATATACATAGAATTGTACACGATAACAATATCTAATTTTTATCTTCCCCCAAACAAACTCTGTGCCCATTGTCGGGTATTCCCTGTCGCTTCCTACACCTTGCCCTTGATAATCACTAATCTACTTTCTGTATGGATTTACTTATTCTGGAAATTTCATATAGATGG
>NW_007826195.1:0-808 GCF_000696425.1 Galeopterus variegatus
ATTAGGGTGAAAAATGTACCTTCCATAGACCTGTCTTTCCATCAAAGGAAAATCTTTCCATGAAGAAAAAAAGGCCAGAGAGTTTCTAACTTGAACTAATAAAAGATTCTAAAACAGAAAAAAATCATAAAGTTGTTCACAGCCAAGTTTGAGAAAGAGAATGAATGACCAGCTTGGTTAGTAAGGGTCTTTGATTAAATTTAAAATAACTATTACATGCATTTTAAAAATTAGGAAATACTGACAATACATGAGCTAAACTTTCAGTGCAAGAATCTAGACAAAGCAATTCTAAAGAAAGCAGGAGTAATAAAATAAGTTAAGGAATAACTGAATGAAAAAGATAATCTTTAGCATGATTGATCAAGGAAAAAAAGAATATATATTAGGAGCAAAAAAGAAAATGGTAAAATTTTTAAAAAGTATATGAACAATTCACTTATGTCAATGTACTTGAAAAGTTAATAATTTTCATAAAAATATAAATTACCAAAAATGCCCCAAGGAGAAATAAAAGACCTGAATAAAACCATTATTATTAAAGAAATTGAAATGGTAATTTTAAAAAACCTAGTGTCTTATGCAATTTCTCTCCTCTTACTTCAAAGACACTAGAACAGTTTGAGGAAGATGTGCCAATCCTTTCAAAGAGCAGCCAGCTGTTATATGAAATATAAGAATCAGAAAGTAAGCAAGAGACAAATATGTCCTTATTGGCAGACAACAGAATTTCTACAAAGAATATCTAAGAGAATCTATACACAATTAGAACTAACAAAAGAGTTTAGCAGGGATGCTTGATATTAAA
>NW_007826196.1:0-808 GCF_000696425.1 Galeopterus variegatus
CAGCAACTTGGATGGACTTAGAAAAAATTATATTAAGTGAAATAAGTCGGGCACAGAAAGAGAAACACCACATGTTCTCACTTATTTGTAGGAGCTAAAAATAAATAAATACACAAACAAACGGGGAGGTGGGGAAGAAGACACAACAATCACAATTCCTTGACTTGTTAAGACAAGTGAACAGATATGAGGTTGATGGGTGGGAGGGGGAAGAGGCGGGGGAGGGAAGAGGAAGGGAGGAATCAGTAAAGGGACACAAAAATCAACTACATTGTATATTGATAAAAGAAAAAAAGTATTTAAAAAAAGCTATCTGTCCTAAGTAAATCATTGGGCAGTATATGCATGTATTGAAACAACCACATTGTACCCCACAGATATGTACAAGTAAATGTTAATTTTTTTTTTAAGTATAAAAAAATGAAAAAAAAAAAAAAAGACAAGCCATGGGGATCCATGAAGTTTCTTGGATGGGGCTTCAGGAATGTGCAGTAAGAGTGGGAGAAACTTTTAGGAACCTGAGGTTCTCCTCCCACCACTGATGTCACAGCACCCAGCTGCCACCCACTTCATCGGCTCCAGGAACTGCCCTGACTCCAATTGTGCACTTGTCTCCCTTGCTCTTCTCTGGAACTGGAGCTGCCTCCCTGCTCTGCAGCACTTTGTGTGAAATGTAACAGAACATGACCTTTGCAAGAAGACAGTATATTTGGTCAAAAAAAATTATGACTGCATTGTAGGATCTTTTCTCAGTTGGTGGTATGAAAAGTTTCATTTTTAAAACTGAGCCAGCAGACCTGCTTGGCAT
>NW_007826197.1:0-808 GCF_000696425.1 Galeopterus variegatus
GCAAAGACACACACACACACACATAGAATGTGGGCTCCAGGAAGGCAGATTTTTTTCTTTTTCCCACTGCTGTATCCCCATGCCTATAAAAGCAAGCCTGAAAGTAGAGGTTGCTCAATAAATATTAAATGAATAAATACATGGGTGAATGAAGGACTATCCAGGAATGCAACATAGCCAGAAAGTAGGACATCCATATACTTGGCCAAGTGCAGGGCATCCTTATACTTGGCCTAGTGATTGGTGTTCACTAAGACTAGGTGGAGCAGGAAACTTATTATCTGGGCCTCTCCAGAGAGCAGAAAGGCACACATCACGTCGACTGATGTCATGTGGTTGCTGTCACTGCTTCATTGTCCCCCGATTCTGGGACCAGAAACATTTAGGATTCATCATAGATTCAGTCTGGATCCCCTCTAAGTCATTATGCTCATCAGAATTACTGGTCTCAAATTAAAATTTGATCCTGACTCTCATCTGCTTAACATTCTTCAGTGATTTTCCACTTTTTTCAAGATAGTCTAACAAAGTGTATAAAACTCCTACTTTAGTTCTTCGTTTTCTCCACATTAATACTCACCCTTTGTGCACAGAATCATATCAAAATACGTGCAGTTTTCCAAAAATGCTATGTTCTCTGTGTCTTTGCACTTATCTTCCTTTATTGTTTCTACCCTATTTATCTGGCCAACTTCTGAGATCCTTTGAGTCCCAGCACAAGTAGCAGCTTTTCTGAAAAACCTTCCTTGAACTGCCTGCTATGCATTAACTTACCCTCTACTTCTTAGCATACTGGATTTGTCAATTT
>NW_007826198.1:0-808 GCF_000696425.1 Galeopterus variegatus
TACTATCAAACTTAATTTTTGCAACCTCATGGGTGTGACATTGTATCTTATTGCAGTAATTTGCATATCCTTGATTACTAATTAATTCAATCATTTTTTATATTTTTATTTTCCATTATAACTTTTCTGTAAAATGCCTTTTCAAGTCCTTGAACTAAATTTTTTAAATTGTGGTAAAATATGCATGATATTTACCATCTTACACATTTTTAGGTGTACAACTCAGGAGTGTTAAGTTTATTCACATTGTTGTGCAACCAATCTCCAGGACTTTTTCATCTTGCAAAACTGAAACTCTACACCATTAAACTATGATGCCCATTTTCTCTTTCCCCTGGCTGCTGGCAGCCACCATTCCACTTTCTGTTTCTATGAATTTGACTATTCTAGATACCTCATATAAGTGAGATCATGCAGTATTTGTCTTTTGGCTTATTTCACTTAGCATAATGTTTTCAAGCTGCATCCATGCTGTAGTACGTGTCAGAATTTCCTTCCTTTTAAGACTAAATAATATAGCATTGTATGTGTATACCACATTTTGTTTATCCACTTTTCCATCAATGGACACTTGGGTTGCTTTCACCTTTTGACGATTGTGAATAATACTGCTATGAACATGGGTGTGCAAATATCTTCACGATTCTACTTTTAATTCTTTTGAATATACAAGGATACTCAAAAAGTTCATGGAAAGATTTATATTACCTTTTAATTCTATCTTTCCCTGAACTTTTTGAAGTACCCTCATACCCAGAAGTGGAATTGCTGGATTGTATGGTAATTCTACTTTTCACTTTTCTTTTTA
>NW_007826199.1:0-808 GCF_000696425.1 Galeopterus variegatus
TACTGATTTTTTTGGTGAACCAGATATACAAATAGTGTTTCAGCTCCTTGGTGCTAAATCCATTAACATACATTATTTTGGACTCTGCAGAGCTGAGAAATTGAGCTCAGGTTTTGAAAACAAGAAAGACGTTCATGGGATTTTTACTTTTTGGCTGAAGGTACATGCATTTCTCTCTCTCTCTCTCTCTCTCTCTCTCTTTTACTTTAGAAGATAAATAAATAGTTCGGATGCTACTCTTAAACTCTCAATTTTACAGACAAATCAGTGGAATTTAGTTGAAATGGTTCAAGACAATGTATATGTACAAGGGACTTAACAGGTGACAAGAACAGAAAACAGCATCTGCTTTCAGCCAAGATACTGCTTTTGTACTGTTGTATAAAGGCAAATGAAGGTGCCTTACTTGGCCCCATTTTATATCCTGTTAATCTCATATCATATACAGATAATCCCCATTTACAATTTTCACACATTTCTAAATGAACATTTTAATAGCAAAGTCTTTCCTGTTGATTAGAACTGTCATGATTAAATGGCCTTGAGTTTTCTTAGCCTGTGAATGTACGAGATTAGACAGGAATTACAAACAAAATCAATGCAACTTGAACAATACATTGTGGATAAACTTTACTTAAGAGTAAAGCACCAGGGATCTTTTCTTTTTTCTTCTTTATTTTTTGGAGAGGAGTGAATGAAATTAGAACAAGATGAGGAAATGAAAAATTGCTTGAGATACACAGATTGTGAAGGTCAGAGAAGACTTAGGAACTAGAGTAAATATATCTCTCTTCCAGCTCATTGTTTG
>NW_007826200.1:0-808 GCF_000696425.1 Galeopterus variegatus
TTCCATGTTCATGGATTGGAAGAATTAATGTCATGAAAATGTACATACTACCCAAAGCAATCTACAGATTCAATGCAATCGTCATCAAAATACCAATGATATTCTTCACAGAAATAGTAAAAACAATCCTAACTTTCATCTGGACAACAAAAGACCCTGAATAGCCAAAGAAATCCTGAGCCTAAGAAATAAAGTAGGAGGCATAACACTACCAGACTTCAAGTTGTACTACAAAGCTTTAGTAACCAAAAGAGCATGGTACTGGCATAAAAACACACGCTCAAACCAATGGAACAGAACAGAGAAACCAGAAATCAACCACAAACTTACAGCCAACTGATCTTCTCCAAAGGCACCAAGAACATATATTGGGGAAAAGACTCCTCTTCAATAAACAGTGCTGGGAAATCTGGACATCCATATGTAGAAGAATGAAACGACCCATACCTCTGGCCATATACCTACATGAACTCAAAATTGATTCCATACATAAAGATAAGACCTGAAATTATAAAACTCCTAGAAAAAAACACAGGGGAAACACTAGCCTGGAGGGCTGGGCAAAGACTTTATGAATAAGACCTCATAATCACAGGCAACAAATGAAAACATAAACAAACACGATTATATCAAACTAAGAAGCTTCTGTACAGCAAAGGAAACAATCAACCGAGTGAAAAGACAACCTACAGAATGGGAGAGAATATTTGCAAACTATGTATCCAACAAATGATTAATACCAGGACTATACAAGGAATTCAAACACTTTAACAGTAAAAAAAAAAAAAAAAAAAAAATCTGATTGAAA
>NW_007826201.1:0-808 GCF_000696425.1 Galeopterus variegatus
AGTGAGACATGCTATCTTATATCCAAAGTTTTAAATTACATCCTGTTTTAAAGAGAGAGAGAGTTAATTTCATTGAACGTATAAAAATAGCCACATTGTCATAATAATAATAAGAATACTTAAAGTTATTAAATTTTGGGGGGATTGAATAGGGAGAAAACAAATGCTTTTACTTCTGTTTTAAATGACATTTTGCCAAACTGTTGTTAGTTATAGATAGCTTGAGAGAGAGAAAGAGAGAGAGAGAGAGAGGGAGAGAGAGAGAGAGAATTTTCTTACACTTGGAAAACATTAGGAGAACCAGTAGTGTTTTAAAATAAGGAAATTGTAAAAACCCATAATTCTTTTTAATTAGTTCACTAATTGACTTCCATCGTCTTGACTTCTGTGAACAATTTCACAAACCCATCAGTTTCTTCATTAGAATTACAGAACTTCAGTTCAAAGCTATGAACTCAAAGTTTGCCAGAAAAACTGAACCTACCAGAGATTTTTTCATGAAATATTTGAAGACATAGCATTTTAAAATTATAATTTAACCAGGATTATGACTGGTAGCATTTATATCAAGGAACAGATATTTAAGAAGCTTGCAATATTTTGGAACACATATCCATAACACCTTCAGTACTTGACAATGCTTTCCTATATAGTCTAAAACTTTGGGACTTTAGTTTAAAGCTATGAACTACTAGTTTTCTAGCATTATTATAGACATAAGAAGAGAAGCCTCCTTTAAACAAGTACAGGAGATGTTGAAATTGACATAAATCATAATGGAGGTAAAAAGAAAGTGTTAATGGTACAT
>NW_007826202.1:0-808 GCF_000696425.1 Galeopterus variegatus
GTTTCACAACCGGCTGTCTTGGTAGGAGATAGGGGACAAACCCTGTTTAGGAGTGTCTGCTAATTACTGTGGTGGGTGCAAACAGTCACACCATGGCTGATTTCAGGCTGCCAACATGAGGTCACTGAACTCAAAGTTGGAAAGAGATGTACAGCCCCACAGCATTTCATGTACGTAGTAATTCCACTGTACAGATACGGCAGATGAAGTGTAACCTCAAGAGCATAGACAATCATCAAATATACCAAGATTATTCAGAAATAGTGTTTTAAGTATTTTCTTACCTTTTTAAATAAAGCTTATTTAATCATAATTTTATATAATTTAATATTTAATAATGGGTTTGTCCAGCAACTAGCTCATAAAATTCCTGAAAATGTAGCAGTTGGCTCTCTTAAGCCAGTCAGGCCTGGCCATAGTTCACCACTGTGTGTGTTTAATTGACTGCCAGTTTTAAATTGCATCTTGGGTTCGAATGAAATTTGTGACCTAGTCCTAATTCAGGCTCATTCCTAAAAGGGTATCCCTACAGTTTTCTGCTGGGGTGTGACGAACTGGTTGGCATGTTGCTAAGTGTCCTCAACAGCAAGCAGACACATGTACCCTGGTTGGTACATCCCAGACAATTCTGTTGTGCTGATATTAAGGACAACAGTATTTTGCCAGAAGCTATAATGAGATGATTCTGTAACAACAGCATGGTGACACCAGACTATGTTTTGCAATTTTCTTTAATATTTATGCTGGATAAATAATTTATCTCTTTTTTTTTTCAGGGTTTTTTTTCTTTTTTTCTTTTTTTTTTTTT
>NW_007826203.1:0-808 GCF_000696425.1 Galeopterus variegatus
TGTGGAATCAACCTAAGTGTCCATCAACAGATGAATGGATAAAGAAAATGTGATATATATAGAGAGAGAGAAGATACACACAATGGAATACTACACAGCCATTAAAAATAAAAAAGAAATTTTGTCATTTGTGGCAATACATATGAGCCTAGAAGACATGTTAAGTGAAATAAGTCAGGCACAGAAAGATAAGTATCACATGTTCTCACTCATATGAGGGAGTTAAAAAATAAATAAATAAATAAATAAATAAATAAATAAATAAATAAATAAATAAATAAAATAATTTGAACTTTGAGAAGTAGACAGCAGAATTGTGATTACTAGTGACTGGAAAGAGGGGAATAAGGAGAGGTTGGTACTGGACACAAATTACAGCTAGATAAGAAAAATAAATTCTACCAGTATACAGTAGGGCCAAGCATTTATAATTACAACAATTTACTGTTGTTATCAAAAAGAATGTCATTGGTATTTTGATAATGATTGCAATGAAGCTACAGACTGCTTTGGGTAATATGGACATTTTGATGATGTTAATTCTTCCAACCCCTGAACATGGGATATCTTTCCATGTATTTGTGTTCTCTCTAATTTCTCGGACCAATATTGCAGTTTTCATTGCAGAAGTCTTTCACCTTCTTGGTTAAATTTACTCATAGGTATTTGATTTTTTTTGATAGCTATTGTAAATGGGATTAATTTACTCATAGGTTAAATTTACTCATAGGTATTTGATTTTTTTTGATAGCTATTGTGAATGGGATTACTTTCTTGATTTTTTTCAGCTATTTCATTATTGATATAT
>NW_007826204.1:0-808 GCF_000696425.1 Galeopterus variegatus
TCTCTGAGTGTTTGGTCCATCAGATGCGAAATGAAGAGGTTGGACCAGCTCAACAATTGCAACTGCTTGGCAGGTGTAGCAGCATAACCTTCTCTCCCACCCACAGATGGCACTGCTAGTTGATGCAATGCTGTTTCCTGCCAGCCCAACAGTGGCCTCAGACAGCTGTCTCAATATAGGGCTCTAAGCAGAGAAGAAGAGCTCTAATTGATCAGAGATGGCCCATGAAAAGAAATCTACTGGCCACTCCTGATTATGAACATTTCCCGTATTGATGAATGACAAGGTAGTACATGTTAATCAGCAAGTTCTTCTGATTAAATTGGCTGAGGTAATTTTGCACTTGACTCAGAAGCTCCCTCTTGCTCAGTTTTTTCAAGTGCTGGAGGGTTTTCAGAAATTCCTCTTAGCATAAGAAGAGCAATATGATACTAAATGCTGTGGCATGTAGTGCCACTTGAGTGACACTCAGTTTGGCCTCTGATCAAAAATGTTGTTCATATCTCTATAAAGTTTGTGTTGAAAAAAAGAATATTGCAGCTCCCACAGTTGCTTCAGCCTCCTTGCCTTCCAGTACTGTACGACTTAGCACCTTAATGCTTTTTCTCCAACTAAACACTCATGACTTTTCTATTATGACCACCTGGCAAAGGAAATTTGTTTACAATACACACACACAACACACAACACTTTGTGGAGCTTCCAGTCTTTCCTCTAGAATTCCAATGTCAGTGTGAGAAACTCCTGTTTTAAAGCAGTGGACAAGGATTAAGTCAAAAAGCAATCTAATTCTATTTTCCAAGGAATT
>NW_007826205.1:0-808 GCF_000696425.1 Galeopterus variegatus
GTCTGTCTCTCTCTCTGCTCTCTCTGCTTCCACCATCTTGCAATGTGAGACTCCTGGTTCACTGTCACCACCATCAGATGGACTTTGGACCTCCCAGCCTCAGAAACTATAAGCAATAAATTTTGTATTCTTTACAAATTATCAGTTCTGTGCATTTTTTATAAGCAACAGAAATGAACTAACACACTCATGCTTTCAGCAAGTTTGTTTTTCCAAGAAAGACTATAGAGGAAGTTAAACTTTCTTGCTTCTTACTTACTGAGAAGGTCCTGTCTGTCACAAGCTCATTTCTTCATTGCTATGTGGACTTTTTCAAAACCACTTTATTGAAGTATGGTTGACATACAAAAAAGGTGTATATATTTAATGTATAAATTTGATGAGTTTGGAGTTAACTATTTCCCTGTGAAATCATCATCACAATCTACCCATTACCTGCAAAATTACCTCTAGACCTCTT
This sequence comes from Galeopterus variegatus, assembly GCF_000696425.1. Classification (NCBI taxonomy): domain Eukaryota; kingdom Metazoa; phylum Chordata; class Mammalia; order Dermoptera; family Cynocephalidae; genus Galeopterus; species Galeopterus variegatus. The sequence goes on from NW_007826205.1 coordinate 461, forward strand.
TAATATATATTTATTTATTTATGTTATTATTATTTGTGATAAAAATATTTAATGTAAGATCTACCCTCAGCAAATGTTTTGACAGTTTTATTATTGAGACATAATTGATTATATATATTTGTGGGGTACAGATTTGAATATCCATACCTGTGTACAACATATGGTGATCAAATCAGGATAAGTAGTACACTCATGTTAACAAAATGTAATCAAACTTTGTGACCCTTAAGCAATTTCTTGCTAACCTCTTTCCCCTCCTCCTCCCCCATTCCCACCACTAATAACCACAGTTCTATTCTTTTTTGAAAGGTCTGTGTATTATTGTGATTGTTGTTTCTGTCTTTTCTT
>NW_007826206.1:0-808 GCF_000696425.1 Galeopterus variegatus
CCTTTTCCAAACAATTTTGTTTCAGTTGCTCTAAAACCAGTTTGTTTATTCACTGTGAATTCATCTTTTCCTGTGGAGGAGCACCAGCCGTCAGTTCTAACTTGAAGAGCTGAGTGGAAGCTGGCTCTTCTTAGTCATTCTGCAGCAGTTGGTACAGATTTTCGTTTTGCTCGAGTGAAAATATCATTCATTTCAGCCTAATTGTCTCTTTTCAAGGCATACCTATGTGACTTTGCTAAGTCTTTATTGAGCAGCTGCTGTACGTGGAACCATGTACTTCTATTCATTTGCAGGACTGAAACGACAACCTAGGCCATTCCTAAGGGCTTTTAGGCTGGACAGACAGCCTGGTTTTTTCCTAGGGGAGGAAACTATGGAATTCCCAGACATGGCGATCTAAGGCGCTTCCAAAACATAAACTAATTCTGAGATATGGCCTCCCAGGAAGAACAATTGATCTACTTTCTCCCACATTGTGTGAAAGTGTATTTTGGTTCATTCCAATAACAATTTATGAGAGTATAAGAGGCACTGAATTTTCATTCTCTAGAAATAATTGTTTGAATATTAAATAAAGAAGTAATTTTCTTTTTCCTCCCCTTTTCCCTTTTCCTCCTCCTTTCTCCCTTCTCACCTCTCATTACTTTGTTTTTCCCAAGAATGTTTTTTGAATTCAAAACCAATCAAGGAACAGAGATATTATATGAATAAAACATGGCTTTTGCCTGGAGGAGAGAGACATATTATAAATTATACTGTCATACGTTTTTCTTTTCTTTCTTTTTTTTTTTTTTTTTTTTTCCTTTTT
>NW_007826207.1:0-808 GCF_000696425.1 Galeopterus variegatus
AGTATGTAACCAGGAATAGGTAACAAGAAGAGAAGGAGCAGAAGGTGAGACTGGAAAAGTAGGTTAGGGCCAAGTTGTAAAGGACAAATACTGTGATAATGACACAGCTATAAGTGGTCACAGACCAGCACGTGGTAGAGTTTGGAATCAAATCTAAGTGAACTTATTGTAAGGCCTGAGTTCTTAATTACTGTGCTAGGTTTCCTTCTCTTTAAGGTTAACCTTTCCCTTATATATCACCACTATAGAGCAGAGGACAGTTTAGTTCCATAATCACAGTTCAGATTAGCTCAGATTCAAGACTATCCAAGAGGGCTCACTGTAACTTTTCCCAGTCTTTAAATCAAGGCAGAGTACTGTGACCCTGAGGATCTCTGTGGGCAGAGGACACATCAGCACAGGGATAGTGCACCAAGGACACGCTGCTAGGTGGAAAGGCAGTACCACATGGAGCAGAATTTCTCCTATTTGTATAGCCTCTTGGGCTAGTTACACTTCCTGGTTGCACAGGCCAGTGGCCACAGGATGGGGCAACCACCAGAGGGGGACAAAAAGGCATAACTGTTTGTTTTGAGAAGAGGAGGAAAATAAATGAAGTCAGACATTTGAAGTCAGCTGACACCAGGTAAAAACAGGCTGGCTGAATACAATGGTATAATCATGAAAGAAAGACAAGAACCAAATCAAACAATCATGTTTATTGATACCCCTCTGATCAGAAGGGGGGCCAATTAAAAAACCTTTGGGAGAGGCTAAAATCAAAGGAAAATAAATACATGAAAAAATACCAAAAATATCTGTCAAAAAA
>NW_007826208.1:0-808 GCF_000696425.1 Galeopterus variegatus
ACACCAACTAAAACAGACAAATGTGATGTTGTTAACTGAAAAGCTTGAACACTTCAATGAAGAAATTTGACACTTTGAACTATACCAGTACAAATGTCCTCATATCAAAATATAAATTTCAAATAGTTAGAAAACACATTATTTTCATGCAAATATATTGCAAATGCATTCCAAATATGCATTTAACTCATAACATGGAAACTAATCAGGTCTGTAGAGTTGATTCAAAGGAAGCTAGGAGAAACTGATCACTGGAAATGTAGTGAGTGGATAAAAGAATGCTGAGAAGGAATGGAAAACAGGTGTAAACTGATTAAATTTCTACATGATAATAAAATCTTAATTGTTGATGTTATGTTTTCTACTAAATAAGAGTACGACAAAAAGTTGCTTGTATTATACCTGTCTTCTCTGAATTAACATTATGCTCAAAATGTATAGACTCTGGAACCTATCAAAAAAAATGTTAGGTCAAACAAAAGTTACATTTTCCTAGAGCTCTATGGGCAAACACATAAGCCAGTAGTCACATGGGGCTATTGAGTATTGAAATGTATCAAGTCCACATTGAGATGTGCTATAAGTGTAAAATATACTCTGGATTTTGAAGACATAGTATGAAAAAAAATGAACTACCATTGATAATTTTTTATATTTATTACATGTCAAAATGATAGTTTTCATATATTGAGTTAAATAAAATATGTTATTCAAATTAATTTCATCTGTTCTTTTAAAATTTTTTTACTGTGGCTACCAGAAAATTCAAATTACATATAAGTCTCCCATTTTATTTCTATTGGACAGA
>NW_007826209.1:0-808 GCF_000696425.1 Galeopterus variegatus
TTAATAACTAAAAGCCTCCATTTTTCTTTTATAAACTTTTTTTATACTTTTTATAAACTTTTTAGTATACTTGTATAAAGTACAAAACAGAATAAAGAAGGCATCGGAATCATTTTCTATGATAGCTTTCACATTTGTGACTCTCTCAACCAAAACTCCTTGTCTAGATTTTCTCATTTATATACCATTGAAATTGTTGTTTTTCCAATCACTCATCATGTGTAAATCCTAATGAACTTCTAACTATCCTGGCTATTTCCTCTGAACATTTTGATCTCTGATATACATATTAAAATGAAATAACCTAACTTGAACCATGTACAACAAGGATGCATCGTTTGATATTTAGTCATTATGTTATTTTACTATTAAAGATTCCTTTTCTTTCTCTATACAACACTTTTATTATTAACTATTGAAGTGCAGTCAAAATTTGACTTCAGTATCTAAATACTACTTTTGCCACAGAATTCAAATGATTGCAATATAATAGTTTCAATAGTTTTATCTACAAAGAGCATGTCAGCTTTATAAAAGATATTGATCTTACACAGAGAAGTTGAATTCCATCTGTCACATCTACCCAATTCCCCAGAATGCTTCAAGTTTGCTGGAACACCTCAACAATTTTGATTTCTTAAATAATGTTATTTTAATACTGGTAAAAAACAAACAAACAACAACAACAAAAAAAAACACTGCCTTTTCCGTTGTATTATATACACTGTTTTTATTCGAAGACTTTCGTTAAGTGATAGTTATAATTGGGAGTTACTTATTTTGGTACCCTTTCCATGAATCCATCTGC
>NW_007826210.1:0-808 GCF_000696425.1 Galeopterus variegatus
CTTAACACAATTTTCTCCAGACTCACCTATGTTGCAGCAAATGGCAGAATTTCATTCTTTTTTATGGCTGAATAGTATTCCATTGTGTATATGCACCATATTTTCCTTATCCAGTCATCTGTCTAAGGACATTTAGGTTGATTCCATAGTTTAGCTATTGTAAATAAAGCTGTGATGAACATAGGAGTATAAGTGTCCCTTTGACATGATGATTTCCATTCCTTTGGATATATACCCAGTAGTGGGATTGCTGGACCATATGGTAGTTCTATGTGTAGTTATTTGAGGAACCTCCGTACTGTTTTCCATAATGCCTGTGCTAATTTACAGTCCCACCAACAGTGTAGAAGAGTTCCCTTTTCCCCATGTCCTCACTAACATTTGTTATTTTTGGTCTTTTTAATAGTGGCCAGTCTAACTGGGCTGAGATGATATCTCAATGTGGTTTAGATTTGCATTTCTCTGATGATTCGTGATGTGGAGCATTTTTTTCATGTACCTGTTGGCCATTTGTATATCTTCCTGTGAAAAATATCTGCTCATTCTTTTGCCCACTTTTCAATTGGATTATTATTATTTTTTCATTGTGTAGTTTTTTAGGTTCCTTATATATTCTGCATATTAATCCCTTGTCAGATGTATAGTTTGCAAATATTTTCTCCCATTCTGTAAGTTGTCTTTCTGCTCTGTTTACTGTTTCCTTTGCTATGCAGAAGCTTTTTAATTTGAAACAATCCCATTTGTTTGTTTTTTTCTTTTGTTGCTTGTGCTTTTGGGGTCTTATTCATAAAGTCTTTGCCCAGTCCTA
>NW_007826211.1:0-808 GCF_000696425.1 Galeopterus variegatus
AAGTCTTTCAACACAAAGGACTTTCTAAAGTGGTACAAGCAAGGCATGTTTATGTTTGATATTCCATTACTGACTTTTGGTAGTTATCTAAAACATATCATGCCCTGCATTTCATAAATACAGGAAAATACATCATAACTTAAAGAAATTTCTCAGCTACTAGTGGATACATAATGCTCTATAAACAAACATTTTTGAATGCCTACCATGTACCAGGCACGGTATTTAGCCTTAGGGATGCGAATATGAGTAAGACACAGTCCCTGACTTCATGAAATTGATGGTTTGGTAAAGAAGAAATATAGATGTACAATTACAAAAACACTTAAATTGACTAAATACACGCATAAAGTATTACAGTAATAAAGAGGGGACACCTAACTTAGCTTAGGAGGCTGGGGATCTCTGGGAAGGCTTCCTGAGCTTAATTCTAAAGGATGAGTAGTGGTGACCTAGGACAGGGAGAAGAGGAAATGGTATTCCATGTTGAGTTTGCAGCACAGAGGCACAAAGCAGCATGTTGTGAACAAAGAACTATAAGGAGTTCAGTATTGCTGGAGAAAAAACTCACAGTACGGAGTGAAAAGAGATGAGGCTAGAGAGGCAGACAATGACCATACCATGGATGATTTTGTGGGATATGTTAAGGAGCAAGGTGCCTGAACTTCCTCTTGGTCTCAAAAGGATTTTTAGAAAAAGAGACATTTTCAGATGTATCTTAGCTAGAACTCCCTTGTCCCTGAGAAAAGCATGAATGTTAGGCAGACATGATAACCACCTACAGGAGTGACAGAATGAGGACCTAAAC
>NW_007826212.1:0-808 GCF_000696425.1 Galeopterus variegatus
ATATTTTGCATATGTGTCACTGTATTCTGTTAGCTATTATTTTATTGAGGACTTTGGCATCTATATTCATCAAGGATATTGGCCTGTAGTTTTCTTTTTTAGTTCCACCTTCACCTAGTTTTGGTATCAGGGTGATGTTTGCTTCATAGAATGAGTTTGGGAGAATGGCCTCTGTTTCAATCTTTTGGAATAGTTTGTAGAGAATTGGTGTCAATCTCTCCTTGAATGTTTTGTAAAATTCTGATGTGAATCCATCTGGTCCTGGGCTTTTCTTTGTTGGGAGACTTCTGATAAGAAATTCAATCTCTTTATTGCAATTGATCTGTTCAGATATTCTACATCTTCTTGGCTCAGTTTTGCTAGCTTGTGTGTGTCGAGAAACTTATCCATTTCCTCCAGATTTTCAAATTTGTTGGCATATAGTTGTTTATAGTAGTCTCGAATGATTCCTTCTATTTCAGATGTACCCATTGTCATATCACCTATGTCATTTCAAATTTTGTTAGGTGGATCTTCTCTCTTCTTTTTTTAGTTAGCCATGCTAATGGTTTGTAAACTTTATTTTTCTTTTCAAAAAACCAACTTTTTGATTCATTGATCTTTTGTATGTTTTTTTTTTTGGTTTCAATTTCACTAAGTTCTGCTGTGATCTTAATGATTTCTGTCTGCTAACTTTGGGTTTGGATTGTTCTTGTTTTTTTAGTTCTTTAACAGGAAGTATTAGGATGCTTACTTGCCCTCTTTTCGTTCTTCTGAAGTAAGCATTTAATGCAATAAATTTCCCCCTTATTACTGCTTTTGCAGTATC
>NW_007826213.1:0-808 GCF_000696425.1 Galeopterus variegatus
GCCCAGAAACACGAGGCTTGGAGCCAAGGACCAGACCCCCCTCCAACAACCAGTGCCTCACGGCCCATCTGGGTACCCAAGGCATGGAGAAGGGGGGCAGGCCCCAAGGACCAGACGCCCCTCCCCCAACCAGGCACACCATGCCAGCACCTTGGGGCCTGCCCAGGAACCTGAGGTATGGAGCCAGGGACTGGACCCCCCCCTCCCACAACCAGGCACACTGCAACAGCATCTCAGGGCCCACCCAGGGACCCGAGGCATGGAGAAGGGGACTGGACCCACCTCCCACAACCAGGCACACCATGCCAGCACCTCTGGGCTGGCTCAGAGACCCAAGGCATGGATCTGGGAACCAGACCCCCCCTCCCACAACCAGGCACACCATGACAGCACCTCGGGGCCTGCCCAGAGATGCAAGTCATGGAGAAGGCGACTGGAGCCCCCCCAAAAAAAAACCAGGCACACCACCAGCACAAGGGAGCATACCAAAAACATCACCTCCATGTGGATGGCCCACCACAGCCATAATAATCATGGCTGCCACAAAAGTGGCTAGATGCCACAACCACCACACAGATGGTCCACCAGCCACTCGAGTGCATTGACACAAGGAGAGTCACCAGCACAGATAAAGAAAAGAAGAGGACATCTCTCTCCACAAAGCCCATTTTGGAGTGACAGAAGAAGCATCTGCTCTGTGATAATACTGGGGGACCTGATTACACCTATCAACATTGGACAGATCACCTAGGCAACAAACCAACAGAGTAACCATTATTCTTTCAGAAGGAGAGAAGAAATCTAGGGT
>NW_007826214.1:0-808 GCF_000696425.1 Galeopterus variegatus
GACATCCAGATAATGTCCAGCCTTTCCCTCCTAACAGTACAAAAAGGCTGCAGTCTGTCACCCGACACACACTTCATTGCCCACACCTGCAGGGGCGTCTCTTGAGTAAATTCTTAGAAGGGTTGTAGGTAAAAGAATGTGTGTTTTCCTGTGGACAGGCATTGCCCAGCTGCCCTGTGGTATTGCAACTATCAAGGCACCCAGCCGCACTGTCCTGACTTCCCTCCCACCCGCCCTGATGCAGGGCCTCATCCGGCTTTGGGATCTCATGGGTCCTTGGTGTAGTCATTCATGGGATTGAGCGCTACGAGGGGTTCCCACACCCTCATGTTGTCCGGGGGCCTGGTGAGGCTAGCAACAGGGTTGGGTGAAGGTTGTGGTTGCTGGACTGTGGTAGAATAGCAGGAGCCCCTTGTGGCTCCTGACCTGTCCTCACCCTGCCACGCTCCTTTTGCCTGGTCCCTGTGTCCCCACACACTCATTAGTAACACTTGCGTTACTGTTTCCTGCTAATATGGAAAATTAGAAAAAAATTATATTTATAAAACCAAAAGTGTGGAGGTAGCCTATTGACCTTGTATGCTGTGTTTGGCAGACTCCTCTTTGCTTTTACCATGTTCACAGAGTGCACAGGGCATCCAGGAGCTACTGGATGTTGCTAAACAAGACATCCCATTTGACTTCTGGAAGGCCACGCCTCTGGTCCTCAAGGCCACAGCTGGTCTGCGCCTGTTACCGGGAGAAAAGGCTCAGAAGTTGCTGCAAAAGGTGAGCTGAGCCGTTCCCTCGCTGGCATAGCTAATGATAA
>NW_007826215.1:0-808 GCF_000696425.1 Galeopterus variegatus
CCAGTACCTCAGAATGTGAACTTATTTAGAGGTAAGGACTCTGCAGAGGTAACAAAGTGAGATTCATTAGATTGGGCTATAATCTAATATGACTGGTGTCCTTATGTGAAGGTTAATTTAGACATAGTGAAGACACACACATGCAGAATGTCATGAAGATGAGGGCTGAGATCGGGGTGTTACATCTATAATCACAAAATGCCAGAGATTGCCAGTCATTGCCAGGAGCTAGAAGAGAGGAGTGAAACAGATTCTCCTCACAGCTCTCAGGAGGAACCAATCCTGCTGACACCTTGATCTCCAACTTTTAGTCTCCAGAAATCTGAGGCAATAAATTTCTGTTGTTTAAGCCACCTAGTCTATGGTACTTTGGAATGGCAGTCCTAGGAAACTTAACACAAATATTCTCAGAAGATCTGGAGCTGGCTCTTTAAAGCATATAGGAGATGGTAGCTGTATTAATTTTCTATTGTTTCTGTAACAAGTAAACACCAACTCAGTGGCTTTAAACCATACAGATTAATTATCTTATAGTTTTATAGGTTGGAAGTCTTACATCGGTCTCATTGTGCTAAAATTAAGGTAAGGTGTCAGCAGGGCTGTGTTCTTTCTGGAAGTTGTAGGGGAGAATCTATTTCTTTGGCACTTTCCAGTTTCTAGAAGCTGCCCACATTTCATGGCTTGTGGCTATTGAACTCTATTTTCAATGTGAGATGTTGCTTCTTTTTGGCTGTTCTTTCATGTCCACATTTCCTTCTGAGTATTTCCCAGCTCCTTCTTCCAGTTTTAAGTACCCTTTTGTTTACAT
>NW_007826216.1:0-808 GCF_000696425.1 Galeopterus variegatus
CATTTTCCAGGAAAGAAAAGGCAGAGAAGTTCCCTTTTATGATGAGGGCATCATTGACATCCACACCCCCTCTCTGGGGTGTGGATTTCTCATGGTTGTGCTGAGACCTCCAGCATTTACAGCAGGTGATGGTCAGTTTAAAATATTCTGTGTGTGTCCTTAGTGAGTAGGTAGTGTGACAGGTTAGGGAGAATGGAAGCAAGTAAAATGGACGTGGTGCTCACAATCTATCTTGGAAGACAGATTCAGGTGAACAATTTGAAAGGAGGGACACAAGGGAGCCAAAGGTGGATTCAGTCTAGTTCCAGTTAGACTGAAAGGGAACTTTATTTTGCAGTGCTCAGGATTTAGCTACAGAAGTTATTGATGTCGATTGTGTTGAGAGTGGGGTTGAGAGAAAGTTTCAAATGGGTGAACTGGACCTGTAAGTCCCCAGGCACAGAGCTCTTGTGAAGGTCAGGAAGCTGCTGAAGCAGAGGAAAAGGGGAGCGTTCACATTTGAGTCATTGTTTTCTATAACTGTAAATGTGAAAATAATAGTTACTAACATCCTTGTTTTCTCAAAGGAATAATTATGTGCTAATTTTGTATCTTGGAATTTTTCTCTTCTACTTTACACATTAAACACAGGAGGAAAGCAGGATTCTGCTGGTTTTATTCAAACAATAGGATTGAGAGTGTTTTCCTCATTTAATTTATAACAGTTGGAGTGAAGGAAATGAAATACCTGGAGTGTGGAGCAGAGGTCTTAGGCCAGTGACTCCAAGCTGAGGCCTGTCTTGAGTCTGGAAAGAAAGGGAAATGAAAT
>NW_007826217.1:0-808 GCF_000696425.1 Galeopterus variegatus
CATGCCCCTGGGTGGGGGCTGGGCCCATGTGGGTAGTTGGTGGGGCTTGGGCCCGTTGGGGTAGTTGGTGGGGCTGGGCCATGGGGGTAGTTGGTGGGGGTGGTTCCTGGCGGGCAGTTGGTGTGGGAGTTGGGCTTGTGGGGACAGTTGGCCAGGGGCTGGGCCTGTGGGCGTGGGTGCAGTTGGGTGGGGCTGGGCCCACGGGGGCCATTGGTGGGGGCTAGGCCTTGGCGGGGGGTTGGGCTTGTGGGGACAGTTGGCTGGGGACTGGGCCCTTGGACACAATTGTTGGGGGCAGGGCCCATGGAGCAGTAGGGTAGTGTCTGGGCCCATAGGTGCAGTTGAGTTGGCCTGGGTCCGTGGGTGTAATTCTGGGGGGGCTGGCCCGTGGATGCTGTTGGGTGGGGGTTGGGCCCGTGGATGCAGTTGTGTGGGGGTAAATGCCATGGGTGTCGTAGGTGCAGTTGAGTTGGCCTGGGTCCGTGGTTGTAGTTCTGGGGGGGCTGGGTTCGTGGGGGTAACTTGGGGAGGGTGCTGGGCCCGTGGGGGACTTTGGTGGGTCCTGGGCCTGTGGTTGCATTTTGGAGAGGGCTGGGCCAGAGGGTTCTGTGCCCGTGGTTGCAGTTGGGGCTGGCTGGCCTGTGGGTGTAGTTGGGTGGGGGTTGGGCCCTTGGGTGTACTTTGGAGGGTGGTGTATGGGGTCCGTTTTTGTTGCTTACCAGAAAATACTGGGAATTGGGTAATTTTTAAAGGAAACAAAAGTTATTGCTTGCAGTTTCTGAGGCTGAGAAGTCCAAAGTCCATGTGG
>NW_007826218.1:0-808 GCF_000696425.1 Galeopterus variegatus
GTTGACAGTTTTTTCTCCTTCTATTTTGTGAGGTTAACATATGTTTTAGTAACTCATTATACAGTGGTATACTTCATTGGAAGTGCAACGTTGCTGACTCCATAAAACAAGCTTTTTCCAGTTATCTGTGAAAATTATCACATATGAGTTTGTCTTATATACATCAACTTTATGTCTATTCAAAAAGAGTTTTCATTTGGAAAGAATATGTCCACAGTGTAAGGTTCCTAGATAATATCTAGTGATTGGATTCTGCTACAGTCCCTGCACTTCTCTCATGAAAAACTGAGTTTTAGAAGAGTTCTTTGACTGACCAGACTCCCAGAGCCAATTAAGGGCAGAGCAAAGACAAATCATTTGTTTAAGTCAGTTTTGCAACTTTCCTCATTATGTAGACAAACTTGGGGTGCTCATTAAAAATATATTTTTTTCTGATTCCATACCAAAAGTAACAGAATTAGAATATTCAGGAGAGAACTCAAAAACTTACATTTTAAAAGTATTCCTTCACCAGATGATTCTTATGTGCACACAAGTTTGGGAATTAATGGCTTATTTAAAAATCAGTTAAATACTCTCCCAAATATACACATTCTGGAAAGTAGACAAAATTAATTGCAGGTTCTTGAGGGGAGAAGTAAATGTTTGGACATTAATTTTGTAAGATTCATTAGGTTACTTTGTAAAGGTGTATCTAAGCAGATACAAGAAGCACAATAGGAAGGACAATTAAACAATATAGTAGATAAATGTAGTTGTAATAATAAATTGTATTGGTTATCTTTTTTTTTTTTTTTTTTTTTGGTTG
>NW_007826219.1:0-808 GCF_000696425.1 Galeopterus variegatus
TCGGCGGGAGCGCCACCACGCTCCCAAGCGGCGCACTGTAGCAGTGCGCCACCGGGCCAGCTTCCATGAACTTTTTTGAAGTACCCTAATATTTATGTTGTACAACATGATGTTTTGATATATGTATACATTGTGAAATGGCTAAATCGGGCTACTTAACATATGCATTAATTCACATATTTATCATTTTTTGTGTGTCAATAACACTTAAAATTTTCTCACTTAGCAATTTTGGGGTACTTAAAATATTGTTATTAACTATAGCCATCATGGTATACAGCAGATATTTTGAACACATTTCTCCTATCTAACTGAAGTTTTATACACTGTGATGAACATCTCCCCAATCCCCTCACTCCCCAATCCCCAGTAACCACCATTCTACTCTGTTTCTGTGAGTTTGACTTTTTTATATTCCACATATAAATATATGAGATCATGCAATATTTGTCTTTCTGTGCCTGGATTATTTCACTTAACATAGCATCTATGTTTACCCATGTTGTTGCCAATGACAGGATTTTCTTCTTTTTTAAGGCTGAATAGTATTCCATTGTGAACGTAAACCACATTTTCTTTTTCCATTAACCGACTCATGAACACTTAGGTTGATCCATACCTCACCTATTGCAAATAATGCTACAACAAACATGGGAGTGCAGACATCTCTTTGACATATTGATTGCATTTCATTTAGATATATACCCAGAAGTGGGATTGCTGGATCATGTAGTAGTTCTATTTTTAATTTTTTGAGGAATATCCATATTATTTTCCATAACAGCTATACTAATTTACATTCTTACAA
>NW_007826220.1:0-808 GCF_000696425.1 Galeopterus variegatus
CTGTAAAGCTGTTAACACCTTGTGTATTTATCCTTTTTGACTCCTTCATTCATTCTACAGATGTTTATTGAGTTTTTGTTCTGTGCCAAGGCACAGGGCATAGAAAAATAAAACAGATAGAACTCCTGTCCTGAGAAAAGCTTTGGTCCAGGGATAAAAAGACATTTGGAGACAAGAGAGAATAAAAAAAGAAAGAATGCCCTAGAAAAGGCTCTCTCTTGTGTATCTCATCACATTCATGGAGAGAGTCTGCAAAGCTGCAGATAGAACCACGATAGTACTTATAACCAATACAGGTCCCCGTTTTCAGTTTATTTGATCTAACCCCTTTTTCTCTCTTCCTTGGCCACAAGTGCAATTTTGGGATTTGAAATGACAAAATGATGTCCCTGCAGCCAGTCTATGGGCATTTTTTTTCTGGCTTGGAGATGCAATGCCAAAATCCAGGTTTCTAGCTTTTCCTGAAATTTTGGAAGTTCTATAACACTGGATGTATCTTCCCACAAAATAATAGTTGACAGAATTCGGAGATGTAATTGTCCCTTTTAAGTGTGGAACTCATGCTCCAGTCTTTCACAGTCACTTCTTCCAAGACTGATGATTGCCATTTTCATCACTCTGTAGTTGTCCTTTCTTTCATCTGGCAATTCACCTGCCTGGCCTGGTATATTAGTCAGTTTTCTGTTGCTCGTAACAGAAAACCTGATACTGAGTCATGTATAACGAAGTGAAATTTATTTCTTACAGTTTTGGAAGCCCAAAAATCGGAGGTCCAGGGGACACATCTGGTGAGGGTTTTCTTTTGGTG
>NW_007826221.1:0-808 GCF_000696425.1 Galeopterus variegatus
TCCTGTAGAACCTCATTTACTGTATTTTCCACTGAGAGCAAGAAATCCCCCTTCCACATCCCGTGATGTGGGTAAATGTTGAAACACGCCTGTCAGACCTGAGCAACTGTTAGGTAATGGAGGAACGATCTGTGGCAGCACTTTGATATTCCAGGTACACATTCACTTGGAAGAAACGTGAGTTCCACAATTGAACAAGTTTATTTTTCTTCCGTCTCTCGAGAAATGCCTAGGACTAATTGCACGTAAAGGTAAACCCAAAATATTTTGCCATGCACTATCATCCAAGATATTCAAATCACTGATACCGGTGGAATAGCCTTGAATATTAAAAGTGGTAATGTTGAAAAAAAAAAAAGGCAAATTCAGTGAAAAGCTAAACAGAGTCAGAAGGCCAGTGTGAATGCAGTTAATTTCGCATACATCAATAAAGGAGTTGCAACTCTAGTAAATGAATGTGCACTTTCAAATTACACATCATACATACTGTATAATCTGTAATGTTTTAATTTTAAAATGTCAAATATCTTTATAACTACTGTTTAGTTAAGATGTTAAGTGCATATCTTAAGTAAATTAGAAAAAAAATACTAAGTTAAATCTTTTTCCAAGGAATGTAATTGCTTTAAAGAAAATCTCTGTAAAGCCCAATGTTGCAAAACTCACATTAATACTCAGTATTTGACAACATCACATTTCATGCATATGCCAGTATAGATATCCTCATAATACAGCTTATGAAAAGGATTGGCCTACCAGTAGGAGTGAGATTAGAAACATACCATAGGAGCTAGCAATGATCTCAGAG
>NW_007826222.1:0-808 GCF_000696425.1 Galeopterus variegatus
TATCAGTTGATAATATTTAAACATTTTGTAAGTGAAGGTATTGTTTATTTGTGAGTTATGGTTTTTTAGAACTTAATTTTCCTGAGGGGCTTTCAGTACTGCTAATTATGAATTTTACTAAGCAAAGTATAAAACAACAGAAGGTCACCTCCAAGTTGAGGTGCCAATGTAGTTAAACCTGATTATCATTAACAGTACACTTTTATCCAAAATCTATAGATTACCAACTTTTGCCTTCCAGGTTTGCATAACCTTGGAAATCACTGCATAGTTTGCACAATAACACCTGTCCACATCTTCTTCATAGTCCTTGACATATTGCGAACACAGACATTTTATCCAATGAACTAGTTTGCAGAGTTAAAAATGTACATAAATATGTCCCTACATAGCTATCTCTTCAAACTTTATTATAAAAGACTTGCAGGGCTGGCCCGGTGGCGCACTGCTATAGTGCGCCGCTTGGGAAGTGCGGTGGCGCTCCCGCCGAGGGTTCGGATCCCACACGCAGACCGGTTCCCGCTCACTGGCTGAGCGAGGCGCGGGAGCGGCACCGAGGGTTGCGGTCCCGTTGCCGGTCCCGGTCCGGTGCGGGGGCGACACTGAGGGTTGCGATCCATTGCCGGACGCGGAAAAAGACAAAAAAAAAAAAAAAAGACTTGCAAAAACTGTGGATAAATAACATGTATTTATCTTAATTAATGGATATCTTATGCTAAAAATAATGTGAAAATTATATAGCCCTCACTTTTGGAAGTCTGAGCCTTCTTAAAAGTGAGGTGACTGCTTCAAGGTGGAGTATTGAATT
>NW_007826223.1:0-808 GCF_000696425.1 Galeopterus variegatus
CAGTTCTCTCACAGGTGCTTTGATTCCCTCTTTGCTTGTTTCCCTTGCTCTAGTTTCATCATTTCTTTCTTTCAGTTTAAATTGCATAGTTATGCCCCTATTCATCTTCTCAGCCAGTTCTTTGTGCATGTGTGTGTGTGTCATCTGTGAGGGATTACAGAAGAAGTATAAATTTTAAAAAATTAGTAGACGTTTTTGTAGAGCAGTTACAGGTCTACAGAAAAATTGGACAGAAAGTACAGAGAATTTCATATACTCCCTAACCCATCCCCCATCACTCACAGTTTCCCCTATTATTTACATCTGTATTATAGTAAGTTCCATTTGTTACAACTGATAAACCAATATCGTTACACTATTATTGACTAAAGTCCATGGCTACATTAGGGTCCATTGTTTGTGGTGTATAGTCCTATGGGTTTTGAAAATTTATAATGACATTTATTCACTATCATAGTATTGTACAGAATAGTTTCACTGTTCTAAATATTTCCCGTACTTCACCTATTTATCCCTTCCGTTCTCCCTTGGAACCCCTAGTGACCACTGACCTTTTCACTGTCTTCATAGTTTTGCCTTTTCCAGCATGTCATATAGTTGGAGTCATACAATAATGTATCCTTTTCATATTGGCTTCTTTCACTTGGCAATATGCATTTATGGTTCATACGTGTCTTTTTGTGGCATGATACCTCATTTCCTTTTTTTTAATTTTTAAAATTTACAGTTGTCACATAATTGTACATATATATATGGGGCACACTGTGATGTTTCAATGCATTTAACATTGTATAATGATCAAATCAGG
>NW_007826224.1:0-808 GCF_000696425.1 Galeopterus variegatus
GTTACTGAAGAGCTGCTCTCTGATTTGTACAGCAAGAAGAGCTTGTTAGGAGGGACGATGACAAAGAAAAACCAAGAAGACTTTCACTGTTTTCACAGAAAGACTTCATGGGCTCATTCACACTACAAATTAACCACAGGTTGGGAAAACATAAAAACAATGTTAAAAATGCCTCTTTTTCTATCTTGGGTGGTTAAGGTGACAGCACTGCAATATCTGGAAATCCCGTGCAATTCAGGATGAGTAAGGGCAAAGAGGAGGGGAAGGGAACAGCCTTTGCCAGATGTCATTTGTATAATGGCCATCTAAGAACCAAGCCTGAAGTTTACCTTGACTAGAGGAGCAATATCTGTGCACACCACAATAGGAGTGTGCAGCAGGGGCTATCCATAAACGATCTTCTTTGAGAAATCTCAGGTATGTCCAAAACATATGCATATTTTCCTCGGCAGGCACCTCCTCCAGAAATTTATAAATAGATTGTCAGCAAAGTAATAAAGGCACTTGTTATTTTTATTCCTTAGCAACTACACAAAACACACTTGTCCCATCACTTCATTTGCCCACTAACAAGACATCTGAAAGTCGTAAAATTAAAGTGCTTTGTGAGAGCTATACCCAGACATACTCAAGAGTGACAACAGAAGCAGTTACTGAAATCCAGGGCCCAGGGAATCATTAAGAAGAAAAGAGAGTGCCTGAGGAGTCCGGGGTTTCAGAACGTATTGCCGTTTTCCACACAAGTGCAAAAAATCCCTGCAAGTACAGCTAAATCCCCATCAGTTTCCCAGTGTTTCCTGCTCTTCAT
>NW_007826225.1:0-808 GCF_000696425.1 Galeopterus variegatus
TTTTTTTTTTATTTTGTCAATATACAATGTGGTTGATTATTGTGGACAATTACCAAAACCTCCTTCCCTCCCTCCTCTCCCCGCCCCTCCCAACAATGTCCTTTCTGTTTGCCTGTCATATCAACTTCAAGGAATTTTAATTGTTATGTCTTAGTTCGGACTGATATTAATAATAAGCAAAGTGAAAAAGAAAGTTACAAAAGTGCATGCACAATATGTCATCTTTATTAAAAAAAAAACACTAAATTTTTTTTTTCATCATACTAAGTTCTATCTTTCTCTCGCTCTCTTTTTTTTGGGTGGCTGGCTGGTATGGGGATCCAAATCATTAACCTTGAGGAACTAGCATATAGCTCTAATCATTAACCTTGGTGTTATAACACTGCACTCTAACCAACTGAGCTAACTGGCCAGCCCTTAAGCTCTAGCTCTAAGCTTCACAAAGCTTCATTTTTTCAGAATGATTAAAGAGGGCCATGTTTGTGCAGATGCTCATTGGCTTACAATGGGGTTATGTCCCAACAAACCCACTGTATGTTGAAAATATCTTAAGTTGAAAATGCTTTTAATACACCTAACCTACCAAACATCATACCTTAGCCTAGCTTACCTTAAATGAGCTCTGAACACTTACAGTAGCCTATAATTGGGCAAAATCATCTAACACAAACCCTATTTGATAATAAAGTTACTATGAAGAATTTTGAATCAAAATTCGAAGTGTTATTTCTACTGAATGTGTATTGCTTTCGCATCACTGTAAAGTAAAAATATCATTAATTCGAACCATCATTGAGTTGGGGGCCAT
>NW_007826226.1:0-808 GCF_000696425.1 Galeopterus variegatus
CTTCATTCATCATAAGAACCAAATCACCTACAAAGGCCTACGAGGTCCCATGTGGCATTTCCCTCGGCTCTCCATTAGGCCTTATCCCTGCCATTCTCCCACTACCCACTTATCTTCTTGCTGTCATCCTGGCTGTTCCTTAAAATGGCAAGTGTGCACCCACCTTGACTTACAAGTGCAATATTCTTCTCCCAGACATCGATTATGCTCATTCTCTTTAGTTGTATCTCTGGTCTAATGTCACCTTATCCAAGACATCCTTCCAGGCCATCAGATATAAAATAAGTTATTAGAAAATAATACCCCCAGCACGTCCTATCCCCCTTTATCCTGCTTTACTGAGTTTAACACCACCTGACACGTTGTCTATTTGCTTGCTTATTGGTTTACTGTCACCCATTTATGAGAAAGTTCCATTAAAGCACTTGGAATAGTGTCTGGCACATAGTTTCTAAGAGGAAGGAAGGAGAAGAAAGGAAGGAAGGGAACACGGGGTGGGGAAGGAAGGCAGACAGAAGAAAGGAAAGAGAAATGTCAAAAATTATTCTAAGGTGGCAAGTCTGAGGAAACGTAAAGAGAGTGGCACCCTGGACTGTAAACTTGGCTATAACCCATTTTTTTATGGAGAACAATAATAAGCAAAAATGGGATTCCATAGATCCCGGACGATAAACAATCATGTTCCTATGAGTCTAGAAGAATTTTAAATTCTTTCATTTTTATTTTGATAAAAATAAAACATGTGTACTTAGCTAAAGAAGATTATACTAATAGTAATTTAAGCCAACATTGGGGATCCACATGTATT
>NW_007826227.1:0-808 GCF_000696425.1 Galeopterus variegatus
GGAAAAGGACAAAAAGACAAAAAAAAAGCATGTCTTGGGGAACTTTCAGTGTGCATGTGTATGTGTGTGTTTGCATGCGTGCACATACACACACAGAGTTTCAAACCACTGTATTCTATTTTATGAAATGAATGCACTTAAGTAAATTTACTCATTCCATTATTGATGGATATTTTGGTTGTTTCCAAATTTCAGTCTATACAAACAATGATGTAAAAACATCGCTACATCTGCATTTTATTCCCTCCTCATGAGCTTGCGCTTTCTGAAAATATGTTTCAAAAAGTAAAATTAATGGAATCTAGAGAACCTGTACTCTGAATGTTGATGGATTTTGCCAAATTGCTGTTCAAAAAGAGTATCACCAATTTTAACTCTCAATCCTGTATGAGGCCATTTACTCCATCCTCATCAACATACAATAAAATTGATCCTTAAAAACCCTCCCCAATCCAATACATAAGTATAACCACTTACACACTGTAAATTATTTCTGTGATGAGAGAACATTTGAATAGATACATAAAGGGAATGTAAATTGAGGCTGAGAAAACAGCAATGTCCAAGGAATACAAGGGGACCAGTGTGCTCGTGAGGAGAGACTGGAGGCCCGAGCAGAGAGAGATGCCAGCCAAGCAGAGCCAGGAACCAGATCCTGCATGCTGTCATAAGTCAAATGAGGGATTTTAATTCAACCCTAAATGCAGAAAGGGAAGCCAGAGTACTGGCCTCTGAGTTGATAAATTTCTCCCAAACAGAGAGAGGGGCTAAAACTTGAAGTTTCCTATCCAAGCAGATTCCTTAAGTA
>NW_007826228.1:0-808 GCF_000696425.1 Galeopterus variegatus
TTTTTTTTTTCCTAAATATAACATTCATTTTTTTCTAAACCCATCTGTTAAAATCTTTCATCTTCCAATTCCAATCCATTTTAGACTTACATCCATTTTCTCATTTAATTATAAAATAGACTTAATTGCTATCTTGCAAATAATAATAAACTTCAATCTTTTAAAATGTAATTGTTTTTTTTCTTATTAAAAATAGCAAATGCTTATTATAGGAAATTAAGAAAATTTAAACAATAAGAAAGAAAGAAATCATATATAATTTATTTACCAAAATAGTCACAACTGGCAATTAATATATTCCCTTTCAGCTTTCAAAATACTTTTTGAAATCAGTAGATTAAATGTTTTAGAGTTCATTTGAGCTTCTACTAAAGCTCCTTGTTTAATTTGATATGCAGTAAATCTAAAGGTATAAAGATTTGGTAGAAAAAGCACTAATTCTATTGACATTTGAATGATCAGTAAGTGACGTAAACTCATTTTCTTTGAAAATTGTGAAGAAGAATGCTGACATAAATTTCTGCACACTGTAAATGATTTGCCATTGTAAAGTTCTTAGTAATGAAAATTACATCTATGAAATTTAGTAATATTTTAATGAGTTCTGATTATGTTCTAAAACCTTGGGAGAATAAGACAATGGAATGTATAAATAACCTCAAATAAAATTTGAACCAGAAATTATTGTATGTCACTTCATTGATTATGAAGTAAGGATCTATTAAACATGAAGGAATTCTTAAATTTTTATCTATTTGAGATTTTGATATTCAAATTCAGATTAAGATTATATTTGTTGGGCCGGCCC
>NW_007826229.1:0-808 GCF_000696425.1 Galeopterus variegatus
GCAGCTTACCCAAATGTGGAGCTAGAGAGCATAGTTTGTAACTTGATATAAATGAGCTTTTCTTGTCATTAAGTTTTACTCTTAAATTGAGTATTTTTTTAATGCAAAGCAAATGAGAAAATACTGTTAAGTTAATGAACATCATAATAACCAGGGTTTTGTTTTTGTAGACATGAAAAGAAATAGCATTAAAAAACTTAAAATTGAACCTCACTTTCAAGAAAGCTGTTTTTTTAAGTTTTGAATTTTTCAGTCTTGAGAATAACATTTGATAGTCTTCACTCGTTTCTTTTAGTATGAATCAGATGCAACGGGAAAAAGAGCTAACAGAAAACATTTTGAAAGTGGTAAGTATTGGCATCAGTTATGCAGACATTTCTGGAACACATGTAGATGTGCCTCTACTGTTAGGTTTTTACTGTTAGATATAGGTAATATTATAAATTGTACAGATTTTCAACTCTAATGGTAGTGTACTTTACCATTGATTCTATTGTTGAATATTTCATGATACTTTAGCAGTGAGAATCAATCTTACAGGTGATGTCTTTATATTCTTTTGCATATTCCAAAAATTCTATGATATGTATGTATTACTTATATTTTTAAAATTGTTTTTATAATCAGAAAATTATAGCAGTTATCTTTTAATTGATCTACTTAATATAAAAGGAGAAATGTGGAAGTCTCTGTAATTATTTAATACTTACAACTTCAAGGAATTGTAATTGTTGTGTCTTCTTCCCCCCCCCCATTTTGTGTGTGTGTGTGTGTGTGTGTGTGTGTGTGAATTTATTTATTTATTTTT
>NW_007826230.1:0-779 GCF_000696425.1 Galeopterus variegatus
AGCTGAACCATAAATATTACAAACCACAGGTTATATAGGAGGACTATTAAGCAAACAAACAAACAAAACATTGTTATTTATTCCAAAGGGCTTTATTGTCATTTATATGGGCATAAATGACTAAGAAGAACCTATTATGCAGCATGTCAAAAAATCAAGTCAGAACTATTTTAAGTTACATTTAAAATGGTATTAAGCTGGACGGACTTGGAATTAGCCATGATTTCTAGGGTGACCAAAAACGAGGTCTGGGTAAGCACTTAATTATACAAGAGCTATGAGTTTTTGAAAAGCTATATGCAAATTTTAAATTTCTAAAATCAGAATCTTATTTTAAAATATACTAAGTGAAGTTTATACTTTCGTGCTCCTGGTATTTTGGTAATATAGATTCATCACCACCAAATTACACAAATTTAGATTTTTCAAATCAAGTGTTTTCACGTGGAAGAGAATAAGACTCTCTTATGGTGCTACCATTCATTCATGCATTTAACAAAATAAGTAAAATATATAGTACGTTACAAATGTTATGGAGAAAAATTAAAGCAAGGAAAGTGGACAAGGAGTGATGAGGGGATGAAAGTTTTAAAAGGGTGGTCAAAGAAGGCCTTATAGAGAATCAGCAGTGGCCTTTCATTACTTAACTTGACTCTCTGTGTTGTATATCAACATAAGCCTCAATGAAAATTTGAATTTGGATTCAATTGGCATCAAAACACAACAATGAATATGATAGAAATAGAAGCAGAAGAAATATTTAAGAACAAGGAAAATGA
>NW_007826231.1:0-808 GCF_000696425.1 Galeopterus variegatus
AGGCTCAACTGGGGCAGCTCAGCTCTGTAGCCCGTGTCTCTCTCTCCTCTGGTTCAGCCTTGTTCTTGTGGTGGCGGCAGAGGAGTGAGAGCCCTTTTCAAGCATCTGTTTGTATCACATTTGTTAACATTGCATTGGCCAAAGTCAGTCCACACATCTGAGCTCAGAGTCACACTGGAGGGTGCTATAAAGTTACACATCATGGTGGGCTGCAGAGAAGTGGGCAGAACTGAGGCCGTCTCTGTAACCCACCACAGCCACTAGATGGGTGCTCAGATGTCCTCCCTCTCTGGAGAAGATTCCAGCACTGAGGGGTGATGGAAAATGTATGTGAGACTCTTGTCAGCTTTATTATTCTGTGGCGATTGTCCTAACATAATAGTTAATGTATAATTTTATCCTACTGAGGAAATAAACAGTACTCATATTTTAACCCTCATTAAAATAGCATTTTAAGCAATATTTTGACATACAGTGGGGAGCGCATTTTAAATCTATGGTATTCAATTAAATCAAGATTTTTAAAGAGTTAGCCAGAAAGCAATGCTCCTTGGGTTTTGTCTTTCTCCTATGCCATTCATTGTACAGTCCTTTCTCTGGAGAGGGCTGGGGATTGGCTCATGCAAAGTGATATTATCCAACAGGGCCTATTTGCAGCAAATTCCAGTTCTCCTGTGAAAGATAATACCACATCCTGAAAAGTAACAAGGTGCAGGGAAAGAAAAAGACAAAAGAGCTATTGTACAGGCATCCTGAAGAACTGAAAAAACATGTAGATGGAAATTTAAACAAAATCTAGGACTATGAG
>NW_007826232.1:0-808 GCF_000696425.1 Galeopterus variegatus
TGGAACAACGTATTGCTTCTGTGACCCAGTTATTCATACTAACTTCTCCAGTCCGAACGGAGATTTATACTGCTGGGCCACGTGTGTGTGTGTGTGTGTGTGTGTGTGTATGTTTGTGTTTGTGTATGTGTGTGTGTGTGTACTGCTTGGCCGTGTGTGTGTGTGTGTGTGTGTGTGTGTGTGTGTGTGTATGTTTGTGTTTGTGTAGGGGGTGTGGAAACAGGGCCAACCTGACCGACTGTTTTACATTCCATCCCTAAGCAATCACCTTAATAATTGTCCTGGATCCCTACTCCTCTTTATTTTCATCGATTATGAGTTAGAAGATTGTCAGGAACTAATCTCACCCATATCAGCCATCTTTTCTAGTTCCTATCTTATGCTAAAATTTCCTTCCTCAGTTTAATCCTAACCGATTTCATTTAGGCAGGTATAAACATTTCTGGTTTTTTAATGACATTCCTTCTTATTTTCCAGCATGGTTAATAATTTATTCTTTAATTTAAAACTCATTTTCAAAGATGTGTTGTGAGGTGAAGTTGGTTGCACTTTCCCATTCTGCTGCACTAACGTAATCTACTAATTCTCATTTACTGTTTTCCTTTTTTTTTTTTTTCCTTTTTGTCTTTTTTGTGTGTGTGTCCGGCAACGGGTGGCAACCCTCAGTGTTGCGCCCGTACCAGACCGGGACCGGCAACGGGATCGCAACCCTGGCGCTGCGCCCGCACCTTGCTCAGCCAGTGAACAGGAACCGGTCTGTATGTGGGATCCGAACCCTCGGCGGGAGCGCAAGCGGCACACTGTAGCA
>NW_007826233.1:0-808 GCF_000696425.1 Galeopterus variegatus
AAGTGTTTCAGAGTTCAAATAAGGTGCATTTACTTTATTTTTTTCTATTATTCTAAACTTTTAGCTCATTTATTTTCTTTCTTTTTTTAAAAAAAATAGTAATTTTAAAAGGAACCACAATTGTCAAGTTTTTTCTAGTTGATTAGCCACATGTTTCTAAGGGTTCTAAAAGCTGAGCTGATTAAAAGTAAAACAAAACAAAAAAGAAAGTACAAAAGCCAAACGCGAGTATAAGGTGGACTGCCAAGGATTAAGTTTTAAAAAATGCTCTTCAGGATTGCTTTCTTCCCAGCCAGGAATGGGCCTGCTGTGAGCTGTGGGGGGTCTGTGGGGGAGGGGGGTTCCTTGTGATGTTGAGGGAGCTGGCTTGGGCCAATTATTTATTTATAATTACAAGTATTCATTTAAAAAGCTCACAGTGTGAAAACCTTCACAAAACACTACTACATATTTTGTGTCTTCTTTGGAGACAGATATTTCTAAGGCCTCTCTTGGCATTGGGGTGTGGTCAAAAGGGGCTTCATTTAGCTTTCTCTGGACTATTTAAGTTTTATATTAGGGTAATGAATTTAGTACTTGATTAAGTAAAAATCAAGAAAAACAAAACAAAATGAAAAAATCCAGTAGCGCATCCTGATGGTTTAAAAAACCAGCTGAGAAGAGTGTGAAATGAAGACCATCTCTCATGGCTCCCCTCCGCGCCTCCCTGCCCCCAGCCTCACGGACAAACCCTGCGCACCGTCTTTGGGCTTCATTCCACACACTTTCTGAGCACCCTGCTTCTCTGTGCATCTCCTGTACTCGCTTA
>NW_007826234.1:0-808 GCF_000696425.1 Galeopterus variegatus
GAGCGACCCCAGCATGCTGGAATAAACACCTCTTGCTTGATTGCATCGATCTCTGTCTCTTCGTCTCTGTGAGATGTGCCGTCTCAGCCAGTAGGACTTAAACTATTGGTGTAGTCTTACAATCCTTCTTCTAGTGCTTGACACTGTGCTAATATAAGTGGATTTACAATAAAAAAAGACCTTTGGTATGGGCCCATGAAGATAAGCTCCTTTTACTAATAAGCAGATTGGGTTTGGTTAGGTTAATTTACTGAGTAATATGGATAGTCACTGGAGGCAGAACTAGGTCTAAGTGTCAGCTTTGCCAAAGTTATTGTTCCATTGTATCTTGTCACATGCACAAAAAAGGGAAGATGTAAAAATGCTTTGAAATGCACAAAACTTTGGAACAAGCCAGGCAGTGTTCTTACTGTTGCTGTTGTACTTGATACATATTGGAAATTGAGGCCTCTGGTAGTTTCATACTTTTTGCAGTAAAGCTTCAGAAAGGATTCTGTGATACTCTGAGGTGCGAATGACTTACATTAGTGCCCATGTGATAAAATATGACACATCCTAGTGAGGAGCTTGTCCCCTCATACGGGGGGGGGGGAGCATAGCAAGGCTTAGTCCCACATTGAGAACTCCAGGGGAGCCTGGCAAAGGCAGCCCAGCCAACCAGATCCTGGGACCCCCAGAAATATCTCTGTGAGAGTGTGTGTTTGGGTAGGGCTGATATTCTCCACCAGCAAGTGGGCCAAGACTCAGAAAATTAAGGGTTATTGCAAAGATTGTGGTGTCCTCTGAACCTACAGGCTGGGGAGGCCAG
>NW_007826235.1:0-808 GCF_000696425.1 Galeopterus variegatus
CTCTGAGTAGCTCCTTTTTTCTGTTGCTGTGGCTCCTTGCTCATTAAGGTCCACGGGAACACTGCTAGTGGTCTTGCTGGCCTGAGGGCCACTAAGGCCCTCTTATCCCCTGCAGCCTCCAAGGAACTTCATAGGAAGGGCACAGCTGCAGCTTTTGCCAGCTCCTGCTCCATGTGCTCACCAGCTCCAGCCTTGAAGTGGCTAAAGCTCAAAATGGTGGGAGTGGTCCTTTCTTTCTCTCTTCATGGTTTCTCCTACCTTCATGAACCCTGTAGGTCTTTCCTCCTCTTCCCCTCAGTTCTAGAGGCCCCAGCTTGACTGCCATTGCTTTCTAATAGTTGTAAATTGGTTGATTTGTAGGAGAGAGTGATGTTGGAGACTGTCTATTCCATTATCTTGACTGGAAGCCCGATCATCTCAGTTTTAAAGAAAACAACAAAAATACATATATTCCTAGGAGGCAGAGAAAAAAACACAACTAGGCATTCAAAGGCTAAATTAATTTATAATGATGTAAAATATATTAGAATTATTTATTAAAATAAAAAATAATACCATAATAGATTTTGTCCAAGTCAAATCTACTGGAAATAAAACTTCAAAGAAAAAATAAATTTATAATACTTACAACAATAATAATTGAGAAATATAATTAATGTTTGTATATTTATTATGTTTTCAAATCCTAAAAATAAATTTTGTTATTCTGGAAAAAGATGAATTATCATGCTGTGGAAAGCACAAGAGAAAAAAACCCACCATATTCTAAATTTTCATAGAATATTGTGATACATCTTGTCCTCAACAC
>NW_007826236.1:0-808 GCF_000696425.1 Galeopterus variegatus
GTCTGGTTAATGAATTTAGATTTTATTCTAGATTTCCAAAGATTCTTTTGGGGGCCAAACATATCTTTCAAACAAACTTCAAAATAAGCCTCTTACCCAAGGCTTTTGTTTTTAACAAGATGGAGAAAGAGAAGTAGATTTACCTTCCCACCTAAAATGCAGAATATATGAGACAATGACGGGCTGGCCAGTTAGCTCAGCTGGTTACAGCATGGTACTGATAACACCAAGGTGCAGGGTTTGATTCCTGGACCGGCCAGCCTCCCCTGCAAAATAATTTATGATACAATGGGTTCAGGTAATTGGTCTATGAGCAAAAAGAACAATGGTCCCTAAAGAGAGGAAACCAAGTGAGTCCCACAACTGCCTCACTTACTGCCTAGAGAGTTTCCAGTCCAGGGCACAGGAGGCTTTCAGACCATGCCCAGCAACCTCCTTGAGTTAAGGAGATGGAGCTAAGAGTCTCCCATGGCCAAGGTGGCTAGAGTTCATAGAGAATACTGGAATGGAGAGAGGCACTCTGATAGAACTCTGGAGATTGCAGAAGACCCCATCGAGTCCTCAGCAGAGAAGTGATCTACAAATGTTAACGAGGAAAGGACCACCCAGAAGGATTAGGAAAAAAAAAAAAAAAAAAAACACCTTAGAGATCACTAGAAATAGTTCCTGTTGCCCCACACCAGACTGGAAAATCTCATACTCCGTTGGGAATCAGGAAGAGTATTTACAAGCGTTTTGGTCAATAGCGGGAAAAACTAGCCCTAGACTAAACACTGCTCTGATGCTTCCTAGCAAAGCTTAAAAATCC